>NC_043015.1:2413334-2418334 GCF_006345805.1 Octopus sinensis
TACAGATAACTAAACGCATGTATTCATTCATGTATAATATATATATATATATATATATAGATATATATAATATATATATATATATATATATATATATATATATATATATATACATATAAAACTACATAAATGCCACAACGAAGTACCGATATTTTATTTACTTTTATATGTATAATTTTACCCCCACGGGCTATCCTTACTGGAAAGCAATACTCTCGTATTGCATTACTATTTTCATATATATATATATATATATATATATATATCATATATATATATATATATATATATATGTATACAAGTATCTATGCATGTATGTATATTTGCTTACATGAGCGTATTATACATAATGGCTGCATTTTCATGGCGAGTATGCTTCCTCGTTCTCTTAAATAGGGAGAGATCGGATACAGTTTTGAAACACATTGATGGTTGGATTTAAACTACATTGCACAGATCTGTCAATGATGGACATCAGTTGCAATAGGACTATTAGCAATATTCTATGTAAAATGGCGTATGACGCAGACGATTCTGTCATTCTCGCCACCCATAGTACGGTTTTAATGTACCAATCTGAACATGGTAAAGCCTATTCTGAGACATTTATGAGTGTATGAATTCCTGTATTTAAGGAGTTCTGCACGTAGCTTGCACGATGCGGCAAAACGTATAACCGGCATCTTATCATTTTCAAGATTTCTGTGATGAAATTACCCCCGCCTTATGTCCTTATTTAAAGAAACACGACGATAGATGTTACATGTTTATCCGGTTTTGCACCAACGTCAAATTAAAGTTAAAGGAGCATCGCTCTTGAGCTTTGCATGGACGATAGAATTTCATTCGATTTCCGTTTTACAAGGAGTATCTACCATAAAACTACGATATTTTTCTCACCCGTTATGAAATGGCATTCGTAATGTAGCCCGTATCCCTTCAATTTTGTTTTGTTCACTGATCTATCATACTAGACTACACCATCATAAGTCTTAGAGATCCGACCTCATACACTCACCACCACAATCAGCGATAATATAATATACCTTCTATATTGGTAGGCTTACTTTCTGGAGATCTTCAAAACATTAAAGAAAGTTTACAACCGGATACACTTTATCCTATGGATACTTTGTTTCTTAACACATGCAGGCTTTTCTTATATCTGAGGTTAATACCCAACTCATATTTATATAGAAAAGAGAAAGACAAATCATATGATTTTTAGACCTAAACTTTGCGAGACATTAATATATATTTCTTTACTACCCACAAGGGGCTAAACACAGAGTGGACAAACGAGGACAGACAAACGGATTAAGTCGATTATATCGACCCCAGTGCGTAACTGGTACTTAATTTATCGACCACAAATGATGAAAGGTAAAGTAGAGCTCGGCGGAATTTGAACTCAGAACTCAGCAGCGGATGAAATACCGCAAAGCATTTCGCCCGGCGTGCTAACGTTTTTGCCAGCTCGCCGCCTCGCGAGACATTAATATATCTAACTTTCCGATTACATTACTGGCTATAAGCAGTGTCAGGTGAACAAAACTACGTAAATACAGGAATCCATACACAATCAGCAAATGCTGTCTACACACATAAATGCCTCAGAATACGCTTTACTTTGTTCAGATTGATACATTAAAACCGTAATTTTGAGCGGCATGGTGGAGCATAACACTTTGCCTACAACTGATGGAACAAATATACTCGGTGTCAACCTTGCTTCCTCTCCTTTTACTCAGAATCACATTCAGTGATTCATTTCAACTATTTTGGACACGTTCTTCAATGATTTGTAGACCTAAACATTTGTGAGACATTAATGATGTATTTGGAACGTTAAATACATTAATGTCTCACAAATGTTTAGGTCTACAAATCATAAGATTTGTCTTTCTTTCTCTTTTCTCTTTTCTATATAATTGTGAGCTGTTCATTAACCACAGATATATGAAAAGCCTGTATGCGTTGAGAAACAATGGATCCATATTTCGCATTAATTTGGATTACGTTGAAAAGATCTTCATTCTTATACTTCAAAATTTCATCACAAGGATTTTAACAAAATTACAGGAAGTTTAACAAAATTTAACTTGTATGTAAACGTTTCCAATTTTTCAGTGGATGGGGTTTCAAAATGAAAAAGACATAAACCTAAGATGCTATATCTGAACGTTCGCTAAAGTATCGTTGCTACATGAAATGACTTTGAAGCAATCTTTTGCCAGCTACAGTTAGCAGAGCTGTAACAAGAACAAGAGCAGAATAAGTCTCATAAACGTGACGCAAGAAGAAATGCAGAAACTACCTATAAACGTATATGACTTCATTTCTGCTGAAAAAAGTTACAATGAAAATGATTAGGTGTACATTCAATTAAATGATATCTCGCTTCATTCATTTTAGATAAATGATGGGTTGATTTCTGTTAAAAATCGTTTTGTCTCTACTTTTCTTAGAGTTTCAAAGCATTTTTTCTGTATTGCATTCATTTTAAGAGTAAACACTCTGAGGTATACAAAGCAAAGCATGGACATGATTGATAAATGAATTTAAGCATTCGTTCTCGTATCGCATTTATACCAAATGTTATGCATACACATATAAATACATACACGCAATAAAATATGCATACCAATTTATTTTCTCACACAAATATATTCATACATGCATGTCTGTAAGCATGTATGTATATATGCATGTTTGTCTGTATGCATGTTTGTATGCATGTGTGTATGTATGCATGTGTGTATGTATGTATGCATGTATGTATCTGACTATCTAGTTATTTGTTTATAAATCATTTATCTACCTACCGACATGAAGGCCTACCTACCTACCTACCTACCTATCTATCTGTCTATTTCTCTGTCTATATATATTGATATATATATAAATTGAGAAATAGAAAGATGGACAGGTAAATATACCTTCATATACATGCATATATATATGTTACTATGTGTGTATGTTTGTATATATGCATGCACATATATATATATTTATTATATATCTACATATGTATATACCTATACACACACACAACACAAACACACACATATATATACATATATATATATATATATATATATATATATATATATATATATATATATATATATATATATATATCATGCATTTCCATATCCATATAATTCTTTGAGCCTGTATACTTTAAACACCTTAAAGGTTTCTCCAGTTTATAGGCATACATGTAATTCGGGACATCAGACGGAATGTCAATCGGCAAAAATGCTATGAAGTAGAATATTAAGAGTTTGGAAAATAAGAATACTGATAGCTGGAAATGAAGTATAAGACACTGGCGAATTTCATAACATCAATAAACGAATTCTCCGAAATATACAACATTTCAAGGAAAACTAAGGAATCAACTTGAAAAATCTTGCTATTTTTGAAAAATATGAACGTATACAATAAGAAAATAAAACAATTATACAATACAGCTGATAAACTTTTAATAACACCTTTGGTGACGTATTCATGTCATATGGCATGAATACGTCACCAAAGGTGTTATCAAAAACGTATCAACTGTATTGTATACTTTCTTAGAATTATTTTATTTCCGTCTTCACAAATATTGGCCAGCCGGTCGAATTTTTGAAGGCATAGGAATTACCCTCCCGCACCTACTTATATTTCCTTCTCTTTAATCTATGGGGACATGGCTAATTTGTGAAAGAGCATGGCTTGGGGTGGTTAGAACCTCGAACTTAAGATCATGAGGTTGTGAGTTCGATCCCCGGACAGGGCTGCGTGTTGTGTTCTTGAGCAAGACACTATATTTTACGTTGCTCCAGTTCACACAGCTGTAGAAATGAGTTGCGACATCACTGGTGCGAAGCTGTATCGGACTTTTTCTTTCCCTTGGACAACATCAGTGGTGAGGAGGGGGAGGCTGGTATGCATGAGCAACTGCTGGCCTTCCATAAAACAACCTTGTCTGGACTTGTGCCTCGGAGGGTAATTTTGTAGGTGTAATCGCAAGGTCATTCATGACCGAAGTGGGTCTCCTCCTCCTCCTCATGCCTATTTTTTATGGAATCGAGTAATACTACATGTCATGATTTAGTATAACGTTGTACATTATGTGTAATGGAAAATAGAAAGTGAATCTAGTGGTGTTTGAATAATGGCATCTTGCATAACAAACCCATTTTTGTGACAGAGATAAATCGAAATTTCGCCTAAAGTCATAAGCTTGCCGAATCACATGTATTCATCAAATATTTGATATGTGGTTCATCGTAGTGTACGTTTTCCTTATTTATAACTGTCTTTGTTCCATTCTGGTCCCTTCAAAAATATTGAACCGACATTTAGTAGATATGTGGTTATATTTTTGCCCGGAAACACGTTCGAAAGTATATCCAATGTATATTGATAACTGACGTGTTGAATTGTACATTAAGATAACAATACTTCTAATATACAGATGTTGCAAATCAAATAGCGTTGAATATAAATATAGCCCACTTGAAATCCGATCGAATATATTGAAGATGAATAGTGACTTATTAGCATTTTTAAGTATATCAGATATTTGTAGAGTATAATGTTATATCATGGATCCTATGCTACAAAGTTTGCTTCGTCTTATGTTGATCGGAAGGTGTGGTGCAAATGTGAGTATGCTGTGCTATTTGAAGCAAATATAATGAAGTCATAGTGGAGAATTTGTTTTCTATCATACTTAGTTACGTCGAGATGTCAAAGTGCTTTGCACGCTGGACAAGATCTTTGCCGGTATTTCGTCCGTTCAGATTCCATCTAGTTTGATTTTGTATTTCATCCATTCGGAACAACAAGGGTGAATAAATTATTGATTAATTAGTTATTTTTTATCAAATCTTTTAAAAAATTTAGATTAAAAAAAAATATGGGAACTTACTTGCCAACCTAATATATATATCTATATATATGCATGCATATATTTATAGTTATACGCACACATACACACACACACA
>NC_043015.1:2423334-2530834 GCF_006345805.1 Octopus sinensis
TTATAACAATAATAATAATAATAATAATAATAATAGTATCTTAATAGACAATCAAACCCAGACAGGCGAAAACCAAGTAGATTCCCTATGTAGATTATGCAGTTTAAAACGGGTAAGTCTTACTCATAGAGTACGCGAATGTATCATGCTCCCTAATACCACTGGGTCGTATACCAACTATAATGTCTGTCTACTCACTCAGTCTTACCTCTAACAGTACTACCCTCTGTTCACTCAGCCTTAGATATATAAGGGATTTCATAAACTAGTCTATAAATTGAAACTGACCACATAAAGACAAAAACTCAGTAGCAGACAGAGTCTTCTTGATAATTTTAGTAACTTCTCTGCTTAAGTAGAGACATGTCCTTTGTTTATCTCCTTAACGTCTTGGAGATTTTAGGTATAATTACACTAATGTGTCCATCCATTCTATTTTCATTAAATTTTATATTTTTGTGCAGATGAAGATTGCTCTACGTTTTAAATTGATGTAATAATTGCACTCTTCCAGTTAAAGGGATTTGCATGAAACGATCGTACTACATTAACTCTGGATATCGTTGTTGCTTATTTTGATTTTAATCCCCTTACTTTCAAATTGTATATATAGTACCTTATTAAATTCTGGTGCCTCAACTTAAGTACCATATTCATTGGAATCTCTCTCTCTATATATATATATGATAAATCTCCGAGCGAAGTATAAACAGCATGAACTATATTCGCCACCTAAATGTGGCTAACGCTGAAGGGTTGAGGCTAATGTAGTTTGTTGACCCAGAAAGACACATCCTCCATTTGGCTATTGACATAATTTCAGTATTTGCAAAGAGAAGTCACGTTTCCCATCTCCAGTTTGACGTGATACACACTGACCCGAGCCTCTGGCATTGACCCGTCATCAGCGTGTGACTACCAACTATAATGGGAAGGGATTCTCAATGCAAATATATACTCTTTACTCTTTTATTCTTTTACTTGTTTCAGCCATTT
Organism: Octopus sinensis; assembly: GCF_006345805.1. Lineage (NCBI taxonomy): Eukaryota > Metazoa > Mollusca > Cephalopoda > Octopoda > Octopodidae > Octopus > Octopus sinensis. The sequence continues at coordinate 2,424,331 of NC_043015.1, forward strand.
GACTGCGGCCATGCTTGAGCACCGCCTTTAATCGAGCATCTCGACTCTAGGACTTATTCTTTTGTAAGCCCAGTACTTATTCTATCGGTCTCTTTTGCCGAACCGCTAAGTAACGGGGACATAAACACACCAGCATCGGTTGTCAAGCAATGCTAAGGGGCCAAACACAGACACACGAACACACACACACTCACATACACACACACACACACACACCATATATATATATATATATATATATATATATATATATATATATATATACATATATACGACGGTTTCCGTCTACCAAATCCACTCACAAGGCTTGGTCGGCCCGAGGCTATAGTAGAAGACACGTTCCCAAGGTGCCACGCTGTGGGACTGAACCCGGAACCATGTGGTTGGTAAACAAGCTACTTACCACACTGCCACTCCTGCGCCTATATATATATATATATATACATATATATATATATATATATATATATAATATATATAATATATATTATATATATATATATATATTATATATATTATATATATATATATATATATATATAATATATATATAATATATATATATATATATATATATATATACATTTTTCCAGTGATGAAATTCACCTCGCTTGTATTGGTGCAGAAAATTGATATGAATAGCCAAAATCTATATTCACGCGAAAAATATCAGCAATTTTGAAGTTTGTGCTGCCAATATCTAACAAAATATCAGCACAAAGTAATATTGAAAGTAATAAACATTCTCTCACGGAGACACGCGCACACATACACACACAAATGCGCACAGAAAACACACACACACACATATCTACGAGTGTATTCAACATAATATCCTCTCAGTTTCACACACTTACTCCAACGGCCCCTGAGTCTCTCTAAACCTTGTAAATTAACTTGAAACTTCAAGCTTTCGAGCGACCTTTCCTGGTACCTTTAGAGCCAAGATATTTTCAGCGTCTACCATCCTACACACCCATATTTATATAACATGTATACTATTAAGGTTAGTATCACTACGGTGATATTCTTGCACAAAGATATCACCAAGATGCCAAGTCTGAATAAACACATTAAGGATGTATCGTTAACTACGATCTTTTCCAATTTTTGCCGTCGTAGAAAATAAACGTTCCCCTCTAGTTAAAAAAATCCAACTGAAAACTACAAATCATTTGTATACATAATACAATTTAATTTGATCGCTTATGGGGTTTAAAGATATGTATGCTGTGTAACCAAACCAAACTGTGATTCTACACTGATTTAAACTAATGATGAAGTGTTATTTAATTATTTTTGTAACCCATGCTCGAGTGTTAATACACGTGATTAGTTACAACAGTCATCCCTGCATCAAATATTTCTGAATTGTTCAGTGTAAGTTATAATTGAGCTAATAATGCGTTCTAACTTCACCACCCTGGGGCAGATAAGATCGTTTTATATTAAATATAGCTAGAGATTTAATATAATACATACATATAACATAACCTTCAAAGCATGTGCTGCAGATTGATCTTAATATTGATGAATTTCTTTATAGTCTACGACGTTGCTTCTTATATAATTCCAGGCCAGGCCGAAGGGGTTTGCAATTTTGATAATGATAAGTCTAATAGATTTGACGTGAACAATATTTGTTTGGCATGGATTTACATTGGAGCCATTTGCAGGGATAAACACATACACCACGACATATATCAGTGTCTCACGTTCCCATCCGGTGATCAGTAAGATAAGGGGACAAAATGAGCATTAGGAAAATGAGAAAAGAATAAACAGAGATTGCTGAAATATTATGAAATTTCAGCATGATATCATATTAAGCAAATGCAACAGCCAATTCAATAATTAGTGCTTTAGCTAATTAATCCTCTTGTATCGAAAGCAATACAGTTATTGAGTAGTTTTGAGTGACGGATTTGAAGACAAACCAGGAGTGATAAGGAACAAGTATTATCGTCTACAGAGCAACAGCTGTATAAAATTCCAATAGAATAAGGGGTAAACCGAACAACGATTTGGTAAACAAAGAGGTTCTCACTGGAAATTACAGAACGCACATGAGGAAACACAAATGAAATGCTGCTTATAGATAAGGTTGGACAATTAATTATGAATGCGTTAAATCGACGGGATAAAAGGCAAGAAAATAAAAAGAAATCTTATTTCTACATTTATAAGGTATATATATTAGGGGGTGAAAATTAGACAATACTGTATAAATGAATGTGAGTAACGATATATAAGAGATAAAAATCTTGGGGGAAAATATTAATCATAGAAAACTGACGGAACAAGAATGAATAATAAAGGAAGAAAGGGAAATGTACGTAGGTGGAAATTCAATTATGTTGCTTAGAAAACTATAACAGATGATATCGATGCTCTATATAGTTGGGAATGAAGAATCGTGTGAGATATTAAAGGTAATAGACTAAAATATTTCCTAATGAAATTTAGAATTAAATCTCTAGAAAAAATAGTAAATATTCGGTGTGAAACGCCATTAAATTTAGTGTCCAAGACCTAAAAGAAAAGAAATAATGAACGAATACGAAAGTAATAGAGTGAAAAACAGAAAGCAGTTGGATGATATATCCTGTAGTACTGCAAATGAAGTCACACAGTTAAGCGTTAAATGACATGTACCAGGTAGAATTACTATTTACTCTTTTACTCTTTTACTTGTTTCAGTCATTTCACTGCGGCCATGCTGGAGCACCGCCTTTAGTCGAGCAAATCGACCCAGGGACTTAATCTTTGTAAGCCCAGTACTTATTCTATCACTCTCTTTTGCCGAACCGCTAAGTGACGGGGACGTAAACACACCAGCATAGGTTGTCAAGCAATGCTAGGGGGACAAACACAGACACATAAACACACACACATACATACATATATATATATTATATATATATATATATATATATATATATTATATATATATATATATATTTACATATATACGACAGGCTTCTTTCTGTTTCCGTCTAACGGAACCATGCGGTTGTTTAGCAAGCTACTTACCACACAGCCACTCCTGCGCCTATATTAGTAAAATGTTTAGAGAAAATTCTAATTTTGAATATCTACACGATCTTCTCTGGTGAGTGCTGCATTTGATACTGTTGAAAGTGAGCTTAGAATGCATACTAACGATGAATATTTGCAGAAGTTCACGGAAAGAAGAACTTTAAGGATATTTTCAAATTATGTTAATTACAGAAGTAAAAGTGATATGCACGACATTACATCCAAACATTCTATCATATTATATTATATTCAAATGCAATTCAGATATTCTTAAAAGCATGTAAAAGCATGGGAAATTGAGGTAGAATATATGGACTAAATATGTATTATATGTGAATACAAATTATCGGGATACAAATGCATTAAAATATTATATTATAGCAAATAATTCATATGGAAACATGCAGAAGTGATGCGATGTATGCTAAAAGATATACGATTTTAAAGTAATATAAAAAGTATCAAAATATATAACAATTGAAAAAATATCGCATATATAACCAGATAATAATGGAACACAATCAGTACAAAAACAAAAGAAAAAACAGAAATGACGTCATCATAAAACTAGCGAGGTGTCCAAACCATGTATGTGCGAGAATTGAAACATAGTTTCTATAGAGTATAGGTGATGAAAGGGTTGAAATGATTAATAGCCGACGAGCTACCGAAGAAAGAGCACTCAAGCATATAGCAAAATTGAAGCCACTAATTACTAATGATTACTAATGTCATTTAACCACTAGTTACTAATGCCATTTAACTTAAGGAACTTGTAGTGTTTTCTGAAGCTGCCATGTTTTGAAGAATTACGTTTAAAGTTGAAAACAGTAATATTACGTAATTGCATTGAAGTGTTACAACATGAATTTAAAAAATTGCTTTAATGAAATTTACCTAATGTCTTATCATACATTTTCTGGCACCGAAATCTCTGTTCATATATTCACTATATTACATTTATGTTTTTTTTCTAATTTCGAGTCCCTAGATTAGGCACAGAATATGTTCTTATGTGTATTATATATTTATAATACATTATTACATATAAATAATTAATATTAGAACTGGGTAATCTATCAAACAATAGTAATGCGCAACAGCAACGTTGTTATATGTTTGAGAAAACAACAACAACAATAATGCTACTACTACTACTATTACTACTACTACTGCTGCTGCTGCTGCTACTACTACTTCTACTACTACTACTACTACTACCACCAAAATAATAATAATAATAATAATAATAATAATAATAATAATAATAATAATAATATAATAATAATGCCCTGATGCAGTACCAGGCAGTGGCTCTCATGGCTTCTGATCTTAACTGATTGGAAGTGTTATCATGTACATTGTTTTGTCTTGGTATAAAAGATGGGCTACAGCAAATATTCTGCTCAATACCACAGATTTGCTTGTCAGTTGTTTGACCTTAACCAGTTGAGCATATCCCTTAGTGGCTGACAATATGTGCATCTCTGATCACGAGCAGAAGTAGTGGGGGAGCATGATAGCCATGTGTTGAGAGGGATTCTTTGGGGTTTGAATAGTTCACCTCTGGAAACATGGGTGTTTCGTTCAACATCCTTAAACAACCCTTATTCAGGGACCGTTTGAGCGGGATGGGCCACTCAACCTGAAGAAAATTCTAACTGGGCCCCACCTGCAAGGTCATGTGCTGTTTATCTTGATATGAGATCACCATGTCGCGCACATATGGTTGTGATGCATGTGCCTGGTGTACCTTTATCAGACGGGTAGTCATGATAGGTATATTGGGCTTCGTATATTTTACCCCAGTGTCACTTTGATGGCATGAACTGCTCTCTGACTCAATAATAATAATAATAATTCTGTATAACTCCTGGAGGAGTTACCTTCGTCCTATATAGTCATAACCAAAAATGGAGTAGACTGACATTTAAATTTTGAACCTGCTGAAAGCTGGTTCAAATGTCTATTCTATTGTTTTAAATTTCTTAATAATAATAATAATAATAATAATAATAATAATAAATATGAAGACAGATTCACGCATTTTGCTATTGCAGAATGCTATCGCTCGGAGTTGAGGCCGTATCAGAATCACCACGCCGATATTGATTTACGAATACATGCAGAGGGAAACCCTATGTTTTATTAGGTGTCCAGCGTTATATATCTGTTTATAAATTCAATATTTTTCAGCGCTGATCAAAAATCGTGAAGCAGTAAAATAGTTTGATGCATCAATGGCATCATTGTGTTAGGAGTAAGTCACGCCTGGTAGTGTCATACTCGCAATAGATGGTTGAAACATTTTGCCTCGTATCCACATAAACACAAAATTCACTGTAACTAAGATCTACGTAGTTCTTTTAACAGCCGTAGTCAAAAACTAATGAAAGATCAAGTATGTATATATACATTTGTTTTACAACACATAATATTATTTAAAATCTTTTAGCTGATATTAGTAAAAATAATACCTAATCTCTCCTTCCGTAAAGAAATATTACATGAGCTGATTTTCCTTTGTGGGTGTGTGTTTATGCATGTTCTTGCTTATATGTATATTTGTATATACATATATATATTATTCAGTATTCAGTCTACATACACGTACACACTTATATATGTACGAGCAAAACGCCCCCAGTCCAATGAAGTTGTCAAACATTTAAACAAAACTTTCTCAAAACATAGGTCTCCCCTTTGAGAAACACTGATCCAACCTAAATTTGAGACGCCACCAAAAGAAGAACACACGCACACACACAGAACAGATTTTATATAATAGATATGCATTCGGATGAGTGTGTGTGTCTGTATATATTAGAAATAAATATTCATGTGTGAATATATATACATATGTGTATGTACCTGTGTATGTACGTTTGTCTGTGAATGTGTGCATAATTATTTTCAAATATAGTAGTATATGAAATATAAATGGAGAAAAAATGAGTTATGCCAAAAATGGGAGACAAAAACCACGAAGTGGCATTTTCACATTAAGACACGTTGTTTGTACGCGAGTAAGAGATTTGAGTGAATAAAAATCTATTTAACCTTATACCTATGAGTTTTCATATTAATGACCAAATAACTCAACTAATAAGTCCATTATTTGTTTAGTTATTCATCCAGAGTATTGCGAGTGGACTTGGGGGAGGGAAACTGAAAGAAGCCCGGTATATATATATATATATATATATATATATACATGTGTGTGTGTGTATGTGCGTTTGTATGTATATATATATATATATATATATATATATATATATGTGTGTGTGTGTGTGTGTGTGTGTGTGTGTGTGCGTTTGTATGTGTGTATATATATATATAGATATATATGTATGTGTGTGTGTGTATGTGCGTTTGCATGTGTATATATAATATATATATATGTGTGTGTGTATAATATATATATATATATATAAATATACAAATCGATATATATATAGAGAGAGATAGAGGTATATAGATAAATAGATAGATAGAAATATAGATAGATAGATAGGTAGATAGATAGATTGATAGATAGATATATAGATATATATATAGATAGATAGATAGATAGATAGATAGATAGATAGATAGATAGATAGATAGATAGATAGATAGATAGATAGATAGATAGATAGATTGATAGATAGATAGATAGATAGTTACGTAGGCATGACGTTATAAATAAGTTTTACGTGTAAATGTGCGTGTCTTTCACCGCGCGTGAACGAAGATGTAGACTGAAATTTAATTAAAATAATCTCTATCTTTTTACTTGATAAAATGAAGGCTAATTTTAAATGTTGATGACTAGTATTACATTGCATTAATTTTGATGAAAAGTGCTACAATTCTTTATCTTGCAATCTTTGTCATTTACGCTTATGTTATTTTTTTCTATCTTCCTGATACATTCTTCAAATTAGTTCGATATTTTGTACAGGCACTTGTGTATTAGAATGAAGTATACCATGTGCGTTGGGTATATATACTCAAGCATTGCTGTGTTGTAGACATAGTTAATTTTACTTTTTATTCAGAGTATTAGCGACTATACTTTTGTTGAACTATATGCCCCTTTAACTATCAAATATGGGAAGAAAATGTGTCCCTTTGCGTGGTGATTATAATGTGCTTAAGGAAGATTTATGTGCAATATATTGAAGGTCAAAATCTGCCTAGGTACATTAACGTGCTAAATATCAAAGCATGACATTTCTAGTTAAGCTGGTGTTTGCAAAAGTGCAGCAGCTTGAAAAGAGAGCGAAGAAAATTATATTGATATTGACATAAATGTTACCATACGTATGAGAAACTTCGTTATGACAGTCGACAACGGACTTAGGATCTTTGTGTATTTGTCTGTTTCAACGCATTTACATTGCCTGAAGTTACTAATAAACAAACTAGAGCTAAATTGCATCCAAATGAATACCAGAATGCATGTAATAACTGGAAATTGTGCTTGATTGAACAGTATTAAGATGAATGCAAACAGATTGGAGGGACGTTCACTCGGACAATTGTAGCAAATAGGAAGGCAATGCTGAGGACGAACTTGAACGAAATCCATGCTGTAGAATACGAATATCACTTACATTTATTCCAACGGCTTTCATATCACCCACTATTATATAATCCAATTTCTCAAAGGAAACCTAACTCCATATCTCATTCTGTTTATATTATACGAAAACGTGAGTAATAATTCACTTTTGATATTGCATACAAAAAACGTCTTTAGAGGACTAATGGAATATTAATTTTGTTACTGAATCGGTGTAGCTGTCATTCCCTTTCTGTACATAACACCGCTTTGCCACCAAAATTTTATCAGGATTTGAATATCTATCATATTACTATGATTCTGGGAAATTCTGAATAGTTACAATTCCTGCTTTGAGACACAATTATTAAGTACGTCCGTCAATGAAACTGCTTAGTCAGTTAAGGGCAACATTAATACTATCGTCAGAATTTATTTGATACGTATGAAGGTGAGAATATATATCATGTATATACATATATTACATATGTGAGAGAGGCAGAGAGAGGTAGAGAGAGTGGAAAATATAGTGGAAGAGAGCGAAGAAGAGAGAGAAATTGATTGAGAGAAAGATGGATGGATCGGTGCATTGACAGTTACGAATATTTATTAAGGTAAGTTAAAATCTTAATAGTATTGTTTAATAACTAGCTAAAGTGCCACATTATGGCATAAAGAATTCACAAAAAATTAAGAATACACGTCAACACATATTTTGCTAATTTCGCGCATTTTTCTCTCATTCACAAACGATGCGTTGATATACTCACATATGTAATATATGTATATACATAACATATATTCTCAACTTCATGCGTATCAAATAAATTCTGATGCTAAAGCTTTTCTGATGGTGTCTGTGAAAAGGACGAAGATTGGACTACTACTTTACATTAACATCTTCTGTACATACATAATGAATGCATAGTCAATTGCAGAGCATTAGACTGGAAGTAGCTTCAAATTCTCTCTACTTGTATATAAGATAGACTGCTTCTGCTTTTTTTTTAGTTAGCTATATTGCAGCAAATAATGCCACTTCTAATTTATCACATTTTGCAGTTCTCAACTTTTAAATTTGTGGTACATATGTTTGACTAATTAGTCACTTTTTTCTGTATATAACGTAGTAAATTACCCAAAATCTACTTTAAAATATCTATAGTGTTATTTGTTAACTATAATAAAATATTCTTTTAATATTTAAATTTTAATTTTATCTGCAATATTTTAGGCAAAAGCTTTCTTATTCTTTACTTTACTTGAAATAATAGTCTGCGCTATAATTTTACCGGTATAATAACTTGTCCTGAACTTTTCTAGGTTTATAATCTTAAGAAATAAGATTATAATCTTATCAGAATTGAGGTTTATTATCTTAAGAATATTATCATGGTCGCACCTTTCCTTGTATTCCATGACTTTTCAAGGCATAGCTGTTATAAGATAATAAAATGGTAATTAATACTTGATGATTTTACCTTATAAAATACGCGATTTAATGATAAACATACACATATACCCTTCCCCCCACGCACACTCATATATATAAATATATATACATATATATATATATGTGTGTGTGTGTGTGTGTGTATGTAGGTGGAAAGTGTTTGTTGGCCATTGAAAAAACACACAAAAACCGTCAGATTCACGTCAAAAGGTAAATTTAATTTGCCAAAGTATTTTTGTCGATTTGAATCCGCGACATGATTCCTCACAAAATTCCGTGCTGCAACTGAGAAATTAACAGTTAAATCATGATATATACGTACGTATGTATGTGTACGTACGTATGTATGTGTGCATGTAGGGTATGCGTGTAGGTATGTGCGTGTGCATATGTATGCATGCATATGTATATGTATGCATGCGTATGCATTCCTGCATGCGTATGCATTCCCGCATGCCTATACGCATATACGTATGTACGAACTATGTACTTATGTATGTATGTGAGTATTTACGTATGTAAGTGTGTAGACTGGTCTCTGTGTGTATATATGTTTATGTGCATATGTAAATATGTTTATGTACTGATATGTGTGTCTGTTCAAGTTGTATACATGACTGTTACTTTGTCGATGAATGTATACACACACACACACACACATACACACACACACACATACACACACACACACACACACAATATATATATATATATATATATATAAACACATATATATATATATATATGTGTTTGTGTGAGTGTCCGTCTCGTCACCGTCTAACGGTGAATTGATAACATCTCTTAGATACATAAATACAAATATAAACCTAACAATATATACATAAAAGCACACGCAATCATATAAACACGTATGCACATTCACATATATACTTATTATCTTAAAATATACATATACATACGCTTATTCATCTACACATTTATATGTCACTAATTTCGCAGACAATGGTTAAAATTCATTCTTTTTCTAGTTTTCTCGCTTTTTTATTATACAATGACATATGCATGTTTATGTGCATACATACATAAATATATATACACACATACAGAAACGTGCATCCATTTACACACTCATACACACGCGTACACACACATAAACATGGACTCTAAAATACACACACTTTTACACAAACATACACACATATTATGCTGTGTACACTCATACGATTAAATACGACTTCATATATGTAATTCAGTATCATGCATCTTAACATTAGTGAATGGATTTATGTACGTAAATAAGGGAAAGGGGTGATTATTGATGGGTACACCCGAGGGGAATCTGGTTGTTACCCCATTCGGATTTAAATGTTGTATGTGAAAATAGTGTATAGGATACATACATACATACATACACACATGCATACATACATAGATGCATACATACATAGTACATATATATCATGAACTGTCACATTCTCAGATGCAGCATGGAATTTTGTCAATGAGCAGGTCGGCGTTCCAAAGCGACAAAAATAGTTCACCAAATGAAATTTCAACGTTAAAATTAATCTAATGTTTTTTTCTGTGCTTTTAAATGGCTTATAAACAACTTCCACGCAGTAATTGCTTTTGTCTAAGCACACTATTTCAGATCAGGGAACTTGCTATGGAAGTACATCTCCGTAAGAAATATATATATATATATATATATATATATATATATATATATGTATATATATATATATATATATATATGTATATATATATATATATATATAGCTATGTGTATTTGAATGCAAACTTAGCGGTAGCGACATCTATCTTGTGCATATGTACAGATTTTACATTGTTTTTGTTCCATGCTGTTAGATTCGAGTTCAATAATCGACTGAGCTGATTACGTTTATCATCATTAATGAAAATATAAGACATAAATCTAAAATGTGTCAGACAGTTGATAAAGCTATCACCAATTTTTGTGTCAATAATTGATGAAATATTGATGATAAGTACGAAGATATCGGCACGAAAAGTAATTATATATCGCTGAGTATGATAAATCTATTGATAACAAATGAATTGACTTTCAAAGTTTCAAGAGGTAAACTCTGAATTGCGATAGAATATACACTTAACTAACTAATAATATATAATACCTACTCACAGACAGACACCACCCATATATATATATTATATATATATATATATATAATATATATATATAATATATATATATATATATATATATATATATATATATATATATATATATATTATATATATTATATATTTATATATATATATATATATATATATATATATATATATATATATATACATATATATGCATATCTATATATACATACATATGAATGTATATATATGTGTGTATATATATGCATATATATATGTGTATATGTATATATATATATATATATAATATATAAATGTATGTATGTATATATTATATATATATATATATATATATATATATGTATATATATATAATATATATATATATATATATATATATATATATATATATATATATATATTTCTAAGTATCAATGAAATGCGATGTGTATCAACAGAAGCAAGGCGAGACAAGGACACAAAATTAATAAAGATAAATAATATATATATATATATATGAAACAAAATCAAAGACCAGCTTCTACTCCAAGTCATAAATGATGTATATTTATTGAACACGTATTTTGCAGATAAAAGGAATAATAAATAAGGTATGTTTTCAGTGGTTTATAAATAAAGCATAAAACACTTCCAACGACGTATGCAAAATGACAGTGGGATCTCGAGAAGAAATGATTTTTGTCGCTGGATGGATATTCGTGTACGTATATATCTACGTATCGTTTTACATATATCTATATATATATATATAATATATATATAATATATATATATATATATATATATATATATATATATATATATAATATATATATATATATATATGTGTGTATATGTATGTGTGTGTGTATGTGTATGGGTGTGTAGGGGTGTGTATATATTTACCGTGTGTTTTGGCTCAAATTTTGGCAGAAAGTCAGCAATTTCTGTAGATGAAAATGTCGGGTTCATCAACCCCTGTGCTCGACTGCCACTTGTTTTATTGACCCCGAACAGAGATCAATGCAACAGAATTTGAATTCAGAATGCAAAGAGAGATGGAATGCCGCTAAGCCATATTTCCGTCTTGCTAACGATTCTGAAATGTTTTTGTACCAAAATATTACTTGCTAAACATCTTTCGTTTTCCAAATCTCCTACCCTTGTCATCAACATATGACTCAGAAATATTAGCTAATTTGCTTTCAATAAGTACATTCATAAATGTCTTAATAAATTTCAATTCATCACTATTAGCTTATATAAGGGAAAAATCTACTCTACGTCAGCGGTATTTCAATTATATTCGCTTTGCACTTAGTATTGTAATATAATAGCTCTCATGACTAGGACAAAACTGTACGACTTCATTGATACTGCATTCTCTTCATCTTTTCGGAAATCATTCACCAGCGTGAATGAAACAAAAATGTCTGCAATCATAATATACAATTTTTAAGTAGGAAGAGGACATTTAAAGATAAAGCGAAGTATCCAAAACAAAATAATAATGAGAGGTAAGTATCTCCTATTAAATCAGTTTTAAGAGAGAAATATCCAAAAAACAATTCACAATCGATACCTATTTTCAAAATAAGATTAGAGCTGACTCTAAATAATAATCATATGAAAGATTAAGGGGATTTTGCAACCGAATTAATAAGATCGATTTATTCTTCATAACGTACTTAAAAGTAAGGATCTAAAAGTTACCAAAGTGATATATTTAATATTTTATATCCATATACTCACACACATAAGAGCACACGCACATGCACACACAGAGAGGGAAAGAGAGGAAGACCGATGTTAGATTTCCATAGCAGCTACATATATTCTTGTATTCTTGTATTATTTCAGTTATTTCACGGTGGCCATTGTGGAACACCGACTGGAAGAGTTTTAGTCGAGCGTCGAACAAATCAAACTAGGACTTATTTCTTAAGCCTAGTACTTATTCTATCAGTTTCTTTCGGCGAACCGATAAGGTAAGGGGACGTAAAGACAACCCTGGTTGTCAAGATGTGTTCGGGTGCAGCAAACACAGACACAAAGACACACACATACATATATACATTCCTATTACATGTGGGCGTGTGTGTATGTATATGCATACACACACATATAGGAGCACTCCGTCGCTTACGACGACGAGGGTCCCAGCTGATACGATCAACTGAGCAGCCTGCTTATGAAATTAACGTGCAAATTGCTGAGCACTCCATAGACACGTGTACCCTTTACGTAATTCTCAAGAAGACTCAGCGTGACAGATGTACCATTCATTTTCGCTAGCTGAATGGACTGGAGCAACGTGAAATAATGTGTCTTGCTCAAAGTCACACCGTGACTCCGGGAATTGAACTCACGACCTTACGATCGTGAGCCGAATACCACAACCATTAAGCTCCGAGCCTTTACACACACACAAACACACGGACGTGCACGCACATTTCGTATATACAACGGGCTTCTTTCAGTTTCCGTCTACCTAATCTACTCAAGAGGCTAGACACTCGCCGAAGGTGCGACACAGTGGAACTGAACAAATTAAATTATTTTAGCCCATCCCCACAGTAGAATGACACAGTTAAGGAGTAAAATTTACGAGGGTTGGCAAAAAATACGTAGGATAGCTGTGAAGTATTGCAAGGGTTAACCCTTAATAAATACATTGCAACCTCAGATTTTTAAAGAAGAATTCAAATCTAACTAATAGAGACTTCTCATGAAAATGAAAAATGAATTTCATCGTAGTATTATCAAGTACCTGTAGAAAAATGGTTTAACCTCTAAGGGCATACATGCTGAGATGGCTGCTACACTATAAAATGATGCTCCAGATGTATGAAGAGTAGAACAGTGGGCAGCTGAAATTCAGAGGGGAGGGAAAATCTTCAAACTAGTTCACGATCTGGAGGTCCTGCAACTGTCACCATAGAAATAAATTTGGACCTTATTCAATATATATTGATGACAGGCGAGTTACAGGAAATAAAATAGCCAACACCATTTGCATATCACGCGAGAGAGTGGTGATAACTTTGCACAAAGATCTTGGAATGTCGATGGTTTTCTGTGAGGTGGATTTCTCATCTTCTGACAATTGCTCGATAGCGCACCAGATTGGTCATACCTTGGAAAAAATTCATATTGTTTCAAGCAGATTCAGTAGGCTTCTTGAACGCTTCCTAACCCAGAATGAGGGATGGTTTCTTCACTTTGAGCTACCGCGAAAGAGACAATCCATGTACTGGAAACACTCGTCCTCAACTGCTCAAAAGAAGGCTCGAGTTGTTTCATATACATGGACGGTGATGTCTCAGGAATTTCGGATTCAAATGCCGTAGAGGTTTTAGATTATGTTGAAAAGAGCCAACATGCTCAGGCAGTTACAAAAGGTTGTCCTGAACAAACTCCCACAAAGACTGACGAAATAAACCTTGTTAAATCACGACAGTGCTCCAGCACAAAAGTCCTTGCTTTCAATGGCAGCTACGCGTGACTGACACTTTGAAGTGGTTAATCGTCTTCCTTATGTTATAGTTGATTTGAGTCAGTCTGAGTATCATCATTTTCCCAATATGAAAATCAGGAGGATCGCAATAATTATGACGGCATACCTGCTGTTGATGACTCTTTTCACCAACAGTTTGAAAGCTTCTTCACGAATGAGATTCAAGTATTGCAATTCCAATGGAAGACGTGTATGGACTGCAAAGGAATTATCTTGAGAAACACAACCCATTTGCTCACGTTCCATGTGTGTATCTTGTTCAGCCGATAAAACTTACATTTGACCTAGTGGAAAGTACGAAATGTTTCCTGATACACCAAAACATAAAAATCATAGAAATATTTGCCGAGCTCTTTGGTGCCGAGTGCACCATTATATGCTTTTATGTTGTGTCCAGTTAGGCTTCATTGTATTCTTTTCAACTGAGTCCATTTCGTGTGAATTTATATCATAGATATACGATTTTAATGTCTTAATGGTAAAATTTATACAATATAGGGAAACCGAAGGGAATATATATTATAGGTAATAATATAGGTAATAGATAACTTGGATATCGCGATTCAAGAATTGTACAGAATTCAATTATTGTAAGCCAATTCCACAGACAGATAATATCAGGAGATAAACCGTCAGTAATGTGTCATTCTGTAATTACATCTTTGTATCGAATAAAAGCTAGTGGTGCTGTTTTTAACACATTATAAGAAAAGCACGCTATATTATGTCGAATAACAGATTTCAAAGAACTTCGTTGAAAGTGGGTATTATGTTCCTTACTCTTAATCAGAGACAAATATATAACCTGGTGGAGGTGCTTACGGAGAACAATCAACCACTTAAAAACAAAAACAAAACCCGCAAAATACTTCCACACACTTTGTCAATAATTTTACATTATAATTTTTTTTGAGAATGAATCCAGCGTGTAAGAATTTTCCCTAACGTGCTGCAGAGAGAAATGACGATTACAAAAAAAATTACTGCAATGTAGGCTGCGATTATAATTGTCAAAACGCCTAATATTAGACGCCGAATACCAAACTTTTTGTAATAGTGGCCTTAATTTCATGCAATTATCGAAAAAGGAAATAGATGTAGAATTCAGAAATATGTAATTTCTGACAGATCTCCTCTTGATTAATCTTTATCTAACAAATTTCACACAATCCTTGTGTCGACTACATTTATTCATAATATACTTGACTAGTCTACCACACTGCGACAAATTATGGAAAGATGTATGTAAAATTACATACTTATATATTACACGATTAAAGGTTAGATTTTCGTATTGTGGGATGCAAAAATTTGATCGGATGTTTGTTCGATATAATTACATAGATATATTTTATGGCCTTACGAGTTTTCAGCACAAAAACAGGAACCTTCCTCCGAAGCATCGCAATCAATTTCAGTTGTGCCTACTGAAATTCAAAGTATTTGATTATAACTGACACATCCTGTATGCAGAAACGAACAGGAGCCAGTATTTAGTACTTTTTCATATATTGAAAGGTATTTAGGAAATATAATATTAGTTAGAACAAAAAGAAACAATAAAACTCTTCACTGTAAATGCTTTGATAACACTTTTCTTAATATGAGAAGTGCTTTGACGATCAAGATTTTCTGGAGTGTATACCATCATCACCTCTGTCTATAGACCATATATAATCTCCCACCATGGCAGTATTCCATCGTCCGTGCTATCTTCATTCCATAGTTGCGATGTCCTGATGAAATCTCTCACCATGCTTCTCACTGACATCACCCAAGTTTTAGGGGAAATATTTAGGTGAGAGTGCAAAGAATGAACCTTTAAGAACATACGACCACCCATTTTCTTGAAGTTTTCAATAAGTTTTGCTACCAGCTGTTCGCAATTACGATCCTTGTGATTTCCTAGGAATCCACCAACTGCATCGCGAAATGCACACCAAGCTGCTTTTTCAATTTTAGTCATAGCTCTATCCAGTTTCTTCGATTTAACATTGTATTTACTTGGGGACCAACAAGTATGCCACCCTTGAACTTAGCCTAAGGTAGCTTTGGAAATATAAGACAAATTTCTTGAAAAGCTTCTTGTCTAAAATCTAAGGCATTAACAAACTGTTTTACTAATCCGAGTTTGACATGAAGTTGGGGTAATAAGACTTTGTTGGAATCAATTAGAGGCTGTTTGAGGACATTTAACTTTCTTGGCTGCAGTTTCACTCGTTGGGGCAAAATGTACTCTCTTGTATTTGTCATAATCAGCTCTGCTGTCCCATAAGCAAAGGAAACGTGAATACTTTGTGTATCCCTTTTCCGAGCTAAGCATCTTGAAATCACCTCAAACATCTCACTTGAACTCATCGTAATTTATTTTCTCGAGAAGTTCTTTGATATTATCGTAATTTTCTTTCTTCTGTAAAGACTTCGTGATGAGCTATCTATAAACAGTCACCATTCTGCAGAATCATGCTTGCGTCTAGTAGCAGTAAACAAACCAATCATGTCTTAACAATAACACAGAACATTAATATGTTCATAGTAAATTTCAAATCTTCATGGAGTTTCCGGTACACCGACGTCTTGCAGTCTTCCTCCAGTAGATTCCATTCCTTCAACCTTGATGAAAGACGTTCAGCTCCTGAGTTAGTAAGACCCAGAACCCTGATTAAATCATCTAGCTCACTCTGATTTGGAAAGTGAGACTCCCATGTCGTTCTTGGTACGAAAGCTTCCTCCATTTCTTGACTGCAGCTACTTGTTGACTCTTCACATGAAATATTTTCTGGTGGTGGTGGTACTCGTATGCTGTTATCATCTGGGACAGGCGCTCTAGATGATGGTATGTCTGGATACTGAGAGCTTGTCTTCCTTTCACTTTTCTGTAATTTGTCACATCGATCATACAAAAGTAACAGCCATCGTGATGGTTCGATGTCTATCCATACCCTTGGAATGGCAAAAGGCATAGACCTTCCTGTACCTCTTAACCGTCCTTCTAGAGTAGGTGGACAGCTTCCACATGACACGTGGGGTTCATGGTTTGCCATGGTGACCCATGGGCATTCCGAAATAGAGTATGTACGCTATCCAGAATTTGGCACCTTTCGCGATCTTATGTAATAGCTTTTTTCCAATATAATAACCACACACGTAGCAAAATGTATCTGGAGAATGTTTACATACTCCAGTAGACACAATGAAAGCAGCAGAACTTAGCAATTTGTCTGAAAGAGAAAATTAGACATACATTATAACAATACCAAATACATAATAACATTGAAAGTCGCCATATTTTTTGAACTGTTAATGATACATTAAAAAAATAATTTTATTTTTGGAATCAGCAGAAAAATGGATTGATAAAAAATAAAGAAATTACAAAAAACATTTTTAAAAAGCTCTTACGTTGTGTTATAATTAAGGAAATTTTTCCGAGTTATCTAACCTAGAAATCTTGAGAAAATATTACCAAATCTCAGATACAGCATTCGGTAAATAAGATTAAGATCTTTCAATTTTCAATGTTTGATTAAAAAAAATCTACATTAGGTTACAATAAAATGGAAAAAAGAAGACTAGTAAATGCGTAACTATTTCTATATAATACGTAATAGGCATAGCAAATGTTTAGATTGAACGGCCTTTATTTGTTGTAAAATATACGCCAGCCGACATTGCAACTCCAAAACATGATATTAAAATAATGGCACATAAGTCACGATAATATTAAAGGATTGAAGAAAAGAAGTCCATTGTTTTTATATATTTTTCAGAGCGGGTGTTTATAAAGGGTTAGTACCTCAAAGTGTCGTCAAGTTATGCTATAACAACAAACAGAAACTCTTAGTTCAACATATGTTTCTGCTAATTGCTTTATCAAATGATGTGAGATATTGACAGATGCCATGTAAACTTTGCTTACCTATATTAGTTTTCCTTTTCTTCTAAGTAGAAGCAGAGAGAAAATCAGATAGTTAATTATGGTCATAAAGTAGATTTGATATACATATTAGAGCTACACACAATTCACATGCAAGACTTTCATTGAGAGAGATGGATTTTATATATATGTAGATGCATTCGATTATACCGTATTAGAGTTTAATTAAAATAAATCACAATTCTGAATATACAGTAACACATAGACAGACACACACTCGCAAGCAGGTACACGCACAATATCACACAGGCATGTGTATGTACGCACGTACGCCTGTATGTATGTCTGTATATATGTATATATATATATATATATATATATATATATATATATATATATATATATATATATATATATATATATATATATGTATGTGTGTGTGTGTATGCATGTAGGAATGAATGTATGTATGTATCTATACATAAACATATTAAAGTGCATGTAAACATAATTTAAGAATTGAAACCAGGTCAGATAACAGGTGCGTGTATAACTGAAATCTAATTAACATTTGTTCATATCTAATTGCGTTCCATAGTTAATTACCTCATTATAGTTGCACTTTCTACACGAACAACAAAAGTAAAAGTTGAAAAGCAAACGTAATTTACGAGTATATATACATATGAATTTATGTATATATATTTGTGCATATACACACGCACACACACACATATATATATATATATATATTATATATATATACATATATATACATACATATATAATATATATATATATACATATATATACATATATATACATATATATATACATACATATATATACACACACATATATATACACACACATATATATATACATATATATATACATATACATACATATATATATATATATACATATACATGTATATATATACATGCTGATGTATGCGTGTCTCAAACTTAAACTTAAAAATCAGTCCACACGTTCCCAAAGGCTTCAGCGAACTCAGATGCATAGGTAAAAAAAACAAACAATCGGTGATTGTATTCCCGGAGGTAAATCAATCATTTTATGCTAGGAAATCATTCTCTACTATTTACAGATTTTCATTTTATTAGTATTGTATTCATGACCCATATAATGATCCATATAAGACCATTAAAAGAGCGATGATTTTCTTTGAAATTGAAAATGGCCAAGCAAGGTTTTGATTAATAAGATCCAAAAAGATTAGATTTCAAGTACATGCTATTATACGATGTCAAATTTAGTTTCACTATCAATTTCTAGATTGAGCTTGACTTGACGACATTCTGAATAAAAATATAAATATATACATTACATACAAACTTTAAAGGACTAACCACTAAAAGTGGACAATCAATATGCTAGATATAGCCGTCAAAATCGCTATTTTCCGCGAAGAATGTGTTCTCAAGAAAAAACCGATGTTTTTTTTTACTTCGTATATTTCTCATTTGTCTTGCTTATTTTTTACACTTTTTGGTTTTGTGATGACTTTTTTCTTCAGAACAAACTCTTCTTAGAAAATAGCGATTTTGACGTCTATATCTAGCCCATTGACTGTCCACTTTTAATGGTCAGTCCTTTAAATTTTGTATGTAAAAAATATTTTAATCTTCGGATTTTTTTAATATGCTAGACCACTGGTTTTAATTGATTAATATCAATCTCTACATTTATTCAATTTCATATATATATATATGTATATAAATATATATGGGGGGGGGTCGGAAATTCAATGTAGAATATGCTAAAATATTTTTATAAAAAACATTTCAGTATCGGTTCCAGTCATTCAGACACTTTCAAATGTAAGTATGGAAAAGATTTTGGAAAAATTAAATGAAAAATATTTAAAAAGAAAATTTTGATAGCATTCAAATACAAGGGGCATTTTCCTTGTTTCTGCCTGTCTCTGTCTCTCTTTACTCTTGTGGCTTCGAAGCCGTTGTATATATATATATATATATATATATATATATATATATTATATATATATATATTATATATATATATATATAGTGCAATGTGTATTGTCAGTTCATTATTGATGTATCAATGCAAAAACATTACAAATATTTTTCTTTTAACACCAGGGTAACTATTTCTCCTGGTGTCCAATATATTGGAAGCAAAGAATCGAAACCCTACCATCTAGGGATCTGGCAGTGCCAGTTGAACATCCTGGTTTCAGGACATTTACCCTTCCTCAGAGAAGGTGGCCATTTATTTTAGCTTGCAATATATAACCAAATAAGTGACTTCTGCAGTCGATCTTGCAACAAGCAAGGTACACGTAGTACCTATTCTTAAACGAAACTTTTCTTGCTACTTCAACATGGCTATTCTGTACGGGCTATTCCGTATAATACAATGTTAAACGCAACAGCACACTTTCTCCGTTGCTAACGAAGGGCAAATTCTTTGAGCCCGAACTGGTCTACTAGTCCTGACAACGTTTGTGTCATTAAACATCTGGAATTTTAAAAAATTAGTACTAACACCATACCATACGGCACAGCCTTGTACAAGTGGCTACAAACAGTTGAGTTACTACTTGCATCAGTCATCGAGATTTTAGATCTACCTACTTTGTTCTATATATATATATATATATGTATGTATGTATATATGTATGCATATGTATATATATATATGCTTATAAATCTATCCATTATAACCATTACCTATTGACCGATGCTTATATGCCTTCATACATACGTTTGCACAACACTGTAACACACACTCACATACTTATGCATGTATACTTGCATGAATGTATACGTGCTATCATGCCTATGTACGTATTTGTGGACATTCTCATGCTACATACACATTGAACAATACAATGCTAAATGCATTTGAAGTGAGCTGTTGGTAAAGTTTGGACAAAATACGGCAGCCGTTTCTAAGTAAATTCTCAAAGCACATTTTGTTGTACGTAATCGTATCACTAATCCATTTCAATGTTATCAGTATATTTTATATCTGCAGCTGAGGCTTATCAACACGTTAAAGGTAAGAGCAAAAATTCCATAGTTATGGTATTTACTTGCTACAGATTTCGTCTGAGAAATCTACTAATTCATACTTCGAAATGTGACATGCATGCATGCATACACACACACACACACATACATATATATATATATATATACAGAGAGAGAGAGAGAGAAAGAAGAGAGAGAGAGAGAGAGATACATAATTATGTGCGTGTATATATATAATATATATATATATATATATATATATATATATATATATATGTATAACTATATATATAAGTAGATAGATATAGATATATAATTATGTGCGTGTGTATATATGTATATATATATATATATATATATATATATATATATATATATATATATTTATATATTATCTATTATCTTTTACACATTTCAGCCCATGGCTGAGTTAATGCTGGTGCACCACCCGTAGTTACTCGTTGTTTTGGGTGAAGTAGCGAGTTAGACGTGGCTGCACTTCTTACCTTGCCACGATATTGGTTCACCTGATATCTCCGATAGAAACCCATCCAGAACCTTCCTTGAAAACGTCTACATCGATGCCCTGTAGATCTCTAAGTTAGCCTGGCAGGATGTTGAACAATTGCGGGTCCTTCAATCACAGACTATTGCAGGAGTGTGTTCTTATTTTACATGGGGAAGAAATGATCATTGGTATGATGCAGGGCCGTCCATTTCGAGCATTTCTATAGCTGTCAATTCCAAAATTGGTAGCTATATTCTCCAAGATCTTCCAAATATATATTACCGCATGTCTGCCTCATCTTCTCTCCAGGGAATAGCGTCTGCTAATTGCCTATCTTTTACCTCGAGTCAGTATTCTTTGTCTATTGACGCTGGATTGCTTCGAGTTCCAAAGTTTGTTTCATATTATCTGGGGTCAATAGTTGGGAGCAGGAGTGCAAGATGTTGAGAACGAAAGTCGTTCAGAGGATTACCATGGTTTCCCTTTTCCTGGTTCTGAATATCCTCAAAATCCACCCAGCGAATTCCCTGCACAGTGTGTCCATCTCGGTAATATGCACATGGAATGTTGCATCATTCCTCATGTGAACCTCCAGGTCACGCACCGACTCGGGAATGTATCACCTTCTGGTCCAGTGTATTCCGATTTTATTACATTCATGAATTTTGGACGCAACACCAATCTCAGGTTTCGGAAATACTCCATCCTCAGTTGACCTTTCATTTCCTATTCCATTATGTCGTTTTATTATGCCTCCGACTGAATGTGTTTCATCAAGTCTCTCTTCGGTAATTCTATCGCTTTTAAGGGACTGTACCTTGCCAATTTTTAGGTAAATTATTCCGCATTCTTGAGTGCAAATTCCATTCGAATATCAGTTAAAAAAACAGTGGACCGTGTTCAACAAGGAACTCACTTTGGTCACATCTCGGCCATACAGTGTTAAATCATCCATGAATAGGCAGTGGTTGGGTGTTTGGGAGTTTTTGTTTTGTTGGTACCTCAGATTCATTTTCATAGTTCCCAAAAACAAGGGTATCATGAAGAGAACAAGAAGCAATGTAGAAAGGCAATCACCCCGGAAGATTCCTTTTCTAATGCCCAGAGTACCGAAGCTTTTCTCGTAAAATAACAGTTCTGTTTTCCATCCCAACCTATTTCCCGTCAGGAAACACGTTACATTCTTCCATTCCTCGTAATTCCAAGAAGATCTAAGCACTCTATGATCCACGAATGTAAAATTATATCATTAGCTTTCCAGGCCATTCTTAGATTTGTTCTCCTTCGTTTACAATTTGCATGGCCATTTGTTCTGCCAATATTTGTCATTTGGTACCTCTGCCTCTCTTTCTACAGATTTTTTATTCCGTTGGTAATAAATCGTTCTGATTAAGAAGCTTAACCATTTTTTCTGCAATTCCTCCTGACAGTAACTTTCACGTTAATGGGATGCAGGAAAATGGTCTGTAATTGTCAGCATCATTCACTTCGATGCATCCTTCAGGCACAACAACGTTCGTCCTCTTGTCAGACTGACATTACTTCTCCATTGAATAAGGCATAAAGTTCCTCTACGTTCAATCTATGTCAACTACTGAAATTTTTCTATCCAAAAATCCTTGTACAACATCAGGTCCTGCTGATTTCCAGTTGCTTATTCCTTTACTCATATTTCAGATATTGTCTTCTGTGACCGCCGAGAGAAGATACTTACTGCAACGTTCCTCACTGCACACCTGTGAATTTCAGATTCAACCAAAGAAGGAAGGAGAAGAGTTTTCACTTAATCTGTGTCTTACGAAAATCTAGCTTACTGTTTGAATTAGTCTGTGAAAGTGTGATTTCCGCTGAAGAATTTTACGATGTCAACAAGTAATCTTCAAATGACGCTTTGGGAACCAGACTAAAATTGCTGCAGCTCGGTTGGGATGCGTTACTCAACCCTCCATATTCACCAGATATTGCTCCTTCGGGTTTCCACTTATTCAGAATGGTAATTTCAATTCGTTGGGTGACATAAAATGATACCTTGATGAATTATTTGCCATGAAACCACCTCGAATCTGGGAAGAGGGTATTTTCAAGTTAAAGGACAGATGGAAACGCATTGTGGAACCAAATGGTTCATATTTGGTTGATTAAATATGTAATGGCAAGTGTTTATTGACGTTTTTCTTTCCTTTAAAAATCAGCTCTAACTTTCCGATCAAACCAGTATTCTGCCAGAAATAAAGGCGGTGGGCTGGCAGAAGTGTTAATACGCTAAGCATAATGCTAACAAGTATTTCGTCCGTCTTCATATTCTGAGTTGTAATTCCACTGAAGTCGGCTTTACCTTTTATTCTCCCAACGTCGATAAAATTAGTACCATTTGAGCCATGGGTTTTGAGTAATCAACCTATCTTTACTTCAAACCCACTCTCCTTTTGCTATATTTTGGAATCAATATTTTGCGCGAAAGACTGTCACGTGTTTGACTTAAGTGTTTTAACAATAATTATTGACATCACAAATCCTATATTTTAGTTCTTGTAAAATACGATGAAAAGTCTTATGAAATTTCTAAGTATTGATTGAAAATAAGATTAGGATGAAAGGAAGCTGAAGTAAAATTAGAAAAAATATATTGCTATCATTTTACATAAAAAAAACATCATTCAACATCAAAACCTAAGTTAATACGGAATAACAATTTCAGCAATATGTGAAATGAAAGACGTGCTCTACAAGATAGCTGTTATATGAAACAGGCTGATGATTTGACGAAATGTTTTACTTGATATCAAAAGGAATCGTGGTATTTATTTCCATATGAATGAAAGAAATCCATGTTTTAAAGCAATGGAAACATTGAAAATACATGGTGTTCGGCTAGATGAACGGGTTGTAGAGCTGAACAGAACAAATTTTCAACTTAGAACACAGAGCCGAACAAAAAAGCCACGCATTTTACCGATACTTTTATGATGCTGCCTAAACATTGGCTTCTGTCAGACGAGAAATACACACAAAAATGTAAGAAATAGTGAAGAACATATATATGTATTTTTGTTCCACCACTGTAAAACAGTGGTATATTTATAAATTCTAAAAAGTACTTCACCTTCAAATCTTTTGAGTTCTCATTTAAATTCATGCAACATCTAATAATTAAAGCTGGAAATATATTTTGAGGAAAAGAATTGCTATAAATGATTTTCCTATGGCAGATTACAGCAAGGCAAAGCCTTCCATGGTAAAGCGATTTTTGTTGATTTAGCTGATGATAATTCTTGCATATGAACACGAATGTGTCCCTAGAGAAAATTGACCGTATCCTTAATTTACAAATCTTGTTCTGTAGTCAATATACATCAATATGAAAGGTATTTATACTTAAACAATTAAAAGCGATCGACCCATTATTTATAATTGGAGATTTCGCATTTGGAATTGACAATTTCCTTTCCAATAATATTATATTTTCCAATCAATTATGAGAAGATAATACATCAAAATTAGGAAATTATACATTTTGTATCGAAGAATTTCAATTATCATAAAAATCTTTGTGCGAATAACATATATATGTGAAATATATATATATATATATATATATATATATATATATATATATATATTATATATATATATATATATAAACCTCATACGCTATTCATGAGATTCAAGCGTACAATATGTTACAATACAAGATTAAATTGATTCAAATTATTTTCAGATACACACACACAAACACACAAACACACACACACACATACACACACACAAGCACGCACATATGTATGTATTGCCTGCTTATATTACTTTCAGCTTTCTGCATATCTAATTGGCAATAAAATATATAATCTCGTTACCTAATAGATACTTAAATTATAATATATATATATATATATATGTGTGTGTGTGTGTGTGTGTGTGTGTGTGTATGTGTGTGTGTGTGTGTGTGTGTGTGTGTGTCTGTGTGTGTGTGTGTGTGGTGTGTGTGTGTATGCATATATGTATGTACGTATATTTAGAAATAATATTATAATAGCGAAAAGTACATGTATAGAATCTAGTTTAATATGTTTTTTTTTATACATAATGTCCCCAGTGATGTATTCAACTCTCTGAAATGTTGCATTATATATTTTTCAAACACATTACGTTTTTAAATAAGTGGAGAAATGAAATCAATTTAAACCATAGAGTAAATGTTGAATCGTAGTAAACACTGAAACTATTATTATCAAATACAAAAAATCCAGACAACATGAAACTGTGCTTTGTCGAAATCTATCAATTTGCCACAAGATATGAAATACATATAGTTTGTCTTTCAGTCGTAACTTAACAAACGAAAGTTTACAAAAATGGTAATTTATTGAACGCACAATGCCACACATGTATTTAATTTGACGGTATGCATTTCCTTGATTTTATAGTTGATATATATCGACACATTATCATTGAGACACAATGTAGTCAATGCGTCCTGGACGTGATTGTTCCTTTATTTTAGGCGTAGTTTTCGGCGAGATTACAGTAACCGAATGGCTTTGAATTTCTGCTTTTAAATAGAACAGCAAAATGCACAATTTTGTAGCGTACCTGAATTATAAAACAATTATTATAGTGCATCTGTGGCGGTCAGCAATCATGTACGTAGACTTCTTTCACAATGTCGCATTTGTCATTTGTTTCACTGTTCAACACTGTGATATTCACACAAATTGGTTGATTACTAGAAGAATATATTTGATGTATCAATAAATTGTGCGTCTCATGTATATATATATATTATATATATATATATATATATATATATATATATAAACATATATATATATAT
The DNA here is from genome assembly GCF_006345805.1 of Octopus sinensis. Classification (NCBI taxonomy): domain Eukaryota; kingdom Metazoa; phylum Mollusca; class Cephalopoda; order Octopoda; family Octopodidae; genus Octopus; species Octopus sinensis. The sequence continues at coordinate 2,451,219 of NC_043015.1, forward strand.
ATACATATATACATATATACATATATGTATATGTGCATATATGCATATGTATGTCTATATGTGTATGTATGTTTGTATGTATATATGCATATATACAAACATACATATATATATTATATATATATATATATATATATAAACATATATATATATATATACATACATATATACATATATACATATATGTATATGTGCATATATGCATATGTATGTCTATATGTGTATGTATGTTTGTATGTATATGTCCATATATACAAACATACATATATATATATATATATATATATATATATATATATATATATATTATATATATATATATATATATATAAGTGTAGCGAACTGCAGCTACCAAGTGTATTTTAATCGAAATAATCAAAATAGGGATTAAAAAAAAACAGGTAGCTTTTGATAAGTCCCCTGACGAGATAAATCTGCCCCGATGATGCATCCCAATTAATCGTATAGTATCTCACCAGCGAGGTACCGGTGCACGTTGAGTCGAAAAGATCGTGTCTCCTATTTTCCTCTGTAAAATTTTACACATTGTACAAACAGGCATGAGTTTCTGAAGTAAATCCAGCTATATCTGCATTGATACTGTAGAGGATATCAGGTAGATGAATTCAGTGAACGGTACATGGTATACTACAAGTCGTATACACAAATTTAAGATTATTATGCGGTACCTTAGTCTCTCCTATAGTTTAGGGACGACCAAACCATTGTGAGTGGATTTGGTAGACGGAATCTGAAAGAAACCTGTCGTATGCATACATACATACAATCAAACACACATGTGTGTGTGTATGTGTGTGTGTGTTCGTGTCGGTCTTTGTCCCCCACCACTGCTTGACAAATGGTGTTGGGACGTTAACGTTCCCGTAACATAGCGTTTTCGTCAAAAGTAACCGATAAAATAAGTTGTACGCTTTACACAAAATGAGTCTTGGGGTGGATTTGTCCGACTAAAACCTTTCGAGGCGGTGCCCCAAAATTGTAGCAGGGAGATAACTGAAACAAGTAAAAGATGTAGATATGTATGTATGTGTGTGTGTGTTTGTGAGAGAGAGAGACAGAGAGAGCGTGTGTGCTTATGCATGACCATATTTTTTTTTTCTGTTTTTATTACTGAAGAAGCGGTCATATGTATAACTCACACTGCCATAAACTTCGTTGCACAATTCTGCTTATGCTTCAGTGTCTTCAAAGTAGTTGTAAAGCGGACATAAAGTTTGTTAATTTACTTTATTCTAGTTTAGCCGTGGTCAGGGAGGAATAGCAAGATTTACAATTATGTCTTCCGAAAGTGATAGTATACCTGGTACAATATACTGACGTCTGACTCACTATTTCATTTAGATAGCTGGCCCAGAGGTAGATTCTCTCATTGCCTAGTATATTAATTCTGAAGTATTGATGTACATTATATTCAAACAGACGAACTGTATGTTTGGCATTCAATGAAATTTGACCATTAGTATTATATTTTGCCGTAGAAGATTATCATTAGTTTTAAAGTGCAACATTTTGTTTTGTTCTATATATAGGTAAACTAAATATCGATTTTTTATTCGTAACATAAATATTTATATTGACGCTAAATGCGACATTTCAGGTAATTAGTCATCGTAAAGTTTAATTTAACAAATACCAATATAATCCATATGGGAATAAAAAGCAACAAAAAATTGATTTCTTTTCTTTTCTTTTTTTATTAATTTTTCCTACGACTACGGAAAAAAGTTCAATATTAAATGGAAAGACCAACCTATTACTTGTGTTGTATAGGAGTTCATTGATATTAATAGGTTTAATGAGAATATACCGTTATTCATAGCTTTACTGTTTTGCAATTATTGATGTAGCAATGCTCCCAGTAGGACATTATTATTTTACGTAATATTTATTCAAATGGACTGACAAATGATTAGTATGTGTAATATATCAAACCGCAGCAATGTATACGATCAGAGCTTAAAATGATTCTGTGATGATTAATTTAACTGTCCCGGAAGTAAAAGAAAAGTGAGCATATTTATTTTATTATTAACAGCGTACTTAAGACGGCGAGCTGGCAGAAACGTTAGCACGCCGGGCAACATGCGCAGCCGTATTTCGTCTGCCGTTACGTTCTGAGTTCAAATTCCCTCGATGTCGACTTTGGCTTTCATTCTTTCGGAGTCGATTAATTAAGTACCAGTTACGCACTGGAGTCGATATAATCGACTTAATCCGTCTGTCTCTCCTTGTTTGTCCCCTCTGTGTTTAACCCCTTGTGGGTAGTAAAAAAAATAAGTATTTCGGCTGCCGCTACGTTCTGAGTTCAAATTACGCCGACGTCGACTTTGTCTTTCATCCTTTCGGGGTCGATTAAATAAGTATCAGTTACGCACTGGATCGATGTAATCAACTTAATCCGTTAGTCTGTCCTTGTTTGTCCTTTCTGTGTTTCGCCCCTTGTGGGTAGTAAAGAAATAGGTATATCTTCTGTCGCTACGTTCTGAGTTCAAATTCTACCGTGGTCGACTTTACCCTTTATTCTTTCAGGGTCGATAAATAAGCTGCCAGCGAAATTCTGGCGTCCAGGTAATCGACTAGTCACCTTCCCGCAAACGTTCAGGCCTGGTGCCTATAACAGAAAGATTATCAACATTTTACTTGAGAAAATTAATTTGCTTCTATGGAAATTCTCTTTTCGTTATATTTACAGCAACAAAAGGACAAGTACCAAGATCATGGAACTCTCACTCATTCAGATTTTAAGACATCAGTTTTATTTGTTTAGATATGAACAAGTAGTAAATGCCATGTGCAAAGACAAATAGTAGAAAGTAAGAAGTTACAAATGCTGCAAAAGTATGCGGAAGGAGAGTATCCTAAGTGACGAAAGTTTTCTCACAGATTAAATTTGTAAATTTACAATATTTACATTATTTACATTCGACGGATTTGTTCTCATTTTGTTTGCTGTGAACACAACGTTTCGGCTGATATACTCTCCAGACTTCATCAGGCGTCTTCGATCCTGGCTGCTCCTTCCTAAGGTATTTTTGATGTTATTATTATTATTATTATTATTATTATTATTATTATTATTATTCAGGTCACTGTCTAGAATCGAATACGGTATCTTGGAGTTAGTAGCCAACACTCTTTATCACTATGCCTAGTGTTCTTAATCCCAAGATTCCCAGTTCGATTCCAGGCAGTGGCATGCATAATAATAATAATACTAATAATAATAATAATAATAATAATAATAATAATAATAATAATAATAATAATAATAATGATGATGATGATGATGATGATGATGATGATGATGATTCGCAATATCTTTTTAATTACGAAATATATTTCATTAATTGAAAATAAAATATATGTACTATATTCCCTGCTCATTTATACGTTAAAGAATAATTTCTTTTATATTCTTGTATGTCAGCAGAGCTTTCATCTACTTTCGAAGTCAGCAAATTTCATATCCCGGCTGTATATATCACGTGCTTTTCATTTTATCTGCGAGAAACATTTAGATTAGCTAAACTAACAAGTCTGAATTTAGAGGCGGGTATGCCATTTTGTTGGATTCCTAATTTTTAGAAAGAAAGAAAGTATGAAATAATTTGATATCTGGACATATTTGCATTCCAAATACACTAACATTTAATTGGCATTAACTAAAATGGTCATAAAGTTTCGGATGAGAGTGCACACGAAAATAAATATAACAGCAACAACAACTGCGTTCGTATTCGAATATGTAACGAATGATGTATTGGGTTGTCCGGAAAGTTCGTGCCGATTTTTAAAGGAAAAAAAGGGCAATAAATACTTGCCATTATATTTTTAATCAACTAAATTTGAACCATTTGTTTGCACAATGCGTCTCCAACTCTCCTTTAACATGAAAATACCCTCTTCCCAGAATTAAGGTGGTTTCATGGCAAATAATTCATCGAGGTATTATTTTATGTCATCTAAGGAATTGAAATTTTTACCATTAAGACTAATCTGCAGAGACCTAAATAAGTGGAAATCCGAAGGAGCAATATCTGGTGAAAAGGAATGGTGGGGTAACACACCCCAGTGGAGCTGCAGTAATTGTTGTCTGGTTCCCAAATCATTAAGTGCCGAAAATGAAATTTGTTATCTTCTAATTCTAGTTACAGAATTAACACAAGTTATAGGAACATAAATCTTCTTTCACGAAATGATAGCTTAAACAGTTGAATAACCGAGGATAAACCCCAAAATAATGTCTCTGCTGTCCCAATGTGTACTCATTATTTGAATGATGGTGATATATGTTAACATGAAAGTTATACAATGTTTAACGAATGGCGTGATCAGAGGTTCTGTGAACACATACAAGCATGCACACACATACATATACATATATATGCTGGTTATATATATATATTATATATATATATATATGTATATATATATATGTATATATTATATGTATATATATATAATATATATATATATATATATATATATGTGTGTGTGTGTGTGTGTGTGTGTGTGTGTGTGTGTTTGTGTGTGCGGGTATACACTCATAACCACACCTATTTGTGCAAATAGGGAGGGGATGGTACAGAAAAAGACATATAGAGATAGTGAGAGATATGCTTTTTTAATGGATATATCATTGCACTGATAGCTTAATGGAAACCAACAAGATAGTTGTTCCTTTCTTAACAGGTAAAACTACAGGTTTAAAAGTACGTGTGACCAGCGATACCACTCATAACTGACATGTCATTTTTATGAATACCTACATTATGTATCTTATGCATTATCGAGTAAATATTAGACGTAATTGTTCTGTGTGAATTCTCTCTGAAAACATGAAGTTAACTTTTGCTTAGAGCACCTACAATCAGAAAGTCGAAGATAATATGCTTTGTCTAATACCCTAATAGTTTCTATTCTCCTTGAATGTTCATGTATCATTTATGTATCATCTACAATTTGCATTACGTTAGGTTGGGATTCATACGTGTCTTCTTGTGTATTGGGGACATATATGTGACTTCGTATCTTCTAATCTGCATGAGGTTAAAAGTTGAGAGCATTAGCACTTAACTGCATTATCGGAAAAATAGAAATTCAAGCCCTCAACGGCAATACATGGTACTGTATCAAAATGACGTATCAAAATGGTCGCCTGTATCATTAAGAAGAGATCTATATAACTAACCATCTGTCATCACCTTCGTTGCCTTCTCCCTTTTACTGCACCCCCCCCCCACACACACACACACATATATATATATATATATATATATATATAGTAGTAGAAATATGTTACAAAAAGAAAATATAAAATACACGTGGAAATGTAAGGGTAAAATACGAAAAATCAACGAAAATGCACATTGCAAATAAAAAATGCTTTTTATGACAGGTAACGACAAATATATACATTTAGATGGATTGAGATAGTCATAAGAGTCATTATTATGAGATGATTATAAGATGATAATAAAGTAATATATATATATAAAGTAATATATATCATTTTTTAAGGAATAACAATCCCGGCATAACAGAGGTTCAAATTATTCTCAATCAAAAAATATATTTTAATTTAGAGATAGTATAGCACTCTGTCCCACCAAATAAGAAGATTTTTTATTTTTATTTTAAATACATAAAAACCATGTTAGTTATATATAGTGTTCCAAATAAAATTTAATTTACAAATACTATTTTAATAATATATAAAAATGTGAATAAAAACGAAAGGAATACGAATAGAAGTAAATACGAGTAAAAATAAAAATAACAATATAAAAATAAAGATAGCAAGGAAAATATACACGAATAAATGTTAATAAACATGGAGGCAATTACGAAGAGATAATTTGGAATAAAAGAGCTATAGTTCTAATACGAACTGCAAAATTTCATGTGATACTAATGGTAACTTTTTTTTTAAATTTCAAGTGATACGAATGGTAATTTAAAAAAAAAATTTAAGTGATACGAATGGTAGATTTTTTTTTCTAAATTTCAAGTGATACGAATGGTAACTTTTTTTAAAAATTTCAAGTGATTACGAATGGTAACTATTTTTTAAAAATTCAAGTGATACGAATGGTAACTTTTTTTTTTATTTCAAGTGATACGAATGGTAACATTTATTTTAAATTTCAAGTGATACGAATGGTAACTTTTATTTTGAATTTCAAGTGATACGAATGGTAACTCTTTATGTAAATCTACAAAGTAAAATAAAATAAAGAAAATATAATTTGATGGTAAATTAAGGAAGATATGCAATTCACCAATAAGTCCATTATACCTACAACGTCCTAGTTATGGCCTAACACTGTAAAATCCAGCGACGTACTCACACCCTATTAAACTATTATTCAATTAACATACAGTCTAAATACTAAAACTTCAAAAATGCATGATGGGAATATTACTTTTTTTAATTCTTATAATCCCGATTTATTCAATATCTGTATTTTCGTTCCCATCTCGTAAAGTATACTAGCCATCTCACTATGGCTAACCGCTAAGGGTGGGTGTTACTGTAGCTTTTAGCACCAGGAGATCATCGACTCCAGCTGGCTTTAGGCACACATTCTGTGCCTTTATGATATTTGCAAAGGGAGGTCATCCCTCTCTCGAGATTTATTATTGCGTTCCCATCTCCTTTTACCGAAACGTTAAATCCTTCATCTTTCCTTTCCTGACTCCATTAACACTATACTTGTTCCACATCCTCGCGTTGTGTTTTCTCTGACTGTTTCCATGTTTGGATTAACTATATATATATATATATATATATATATTGTTGAAATGGAAAGATGAATTTTCTTGTTACAGATTATTCAAAAGTTTAACCGATACCTGGGTAGCAGGTTTATCCATGGGCTCTTAAGGAGCGTCCTCGTTCGAATTGCTTTGCTGCGCCTCTGTTTTGTTTTGTTTTGTTCTGACAACGTAATTCCTGGTTTTTCCTGAAGAGAAAGCTGCAATATCGTATCCTTATTTAATCAGAATTTGGAAAATTGTGGCCTTTGAAACATGTGTAGAATGTAATAAAAGAAATTCTGTACAATCTTCGTTCAACTCCATTTCTTCCATTCACTAATTATATATATATATATATATATATATATATTATATATATATATATATATATATAAATAACAGAATGCTGGATCGAAAAGTAAATGAATAGATATCATCATATACATAGGTAGTTACGCCGACGTAATTACATTCACTACATTATTAAAGATGTGTTGCTTTGTTTCACTCTGTGATGAAAACTGATCTATGAAAATTTCAAGAAAATATATTCTACCAACGTGATCGGTGTATAAGCACTTAATTTCAACAAGACTATCACATTAAGAAAATATCAAAGATGTCACCTTAGCGAAACTAATAAGATATCGTATGATCTCTAGTAAAACATTGATGTATCGATTTACAGATACTGAAGTCTATATAATAACTATGATGTAAAGTTTTGTTATTTGATGAGTTGAAGAAAAATATTACTTTTTCAAAGATAAGAAACAAATTTTATGATTTCTACTACAGGCAGAAAGCCATAAATTTTCTATTCTGTGACGAGGTTTCTTGTCGACTGAGTTGTTCATGGTATATATCTGATATAGTTTTAATCAAATTCATATGTAACTCGGATATAGTCGAAAATAAGTGGTATTTATTATTTTGTTCTATAAATTAAATACTGAAGTCATTTACTCCCAGCCTGAGTTTGGTATATTTCATATCGAAGCCGGAAGGATAAGCCAACCGGAGTAGGCAAAGCATCATGTGGCAGAAAGTCAAGACTTCACTTGTGAGAGGACACAAACCACCTCGAAGCTAACTGCCCGCTACAAAAGAGAGATATGAGCTCCCCAATTTTGCTACTACCACCGACAACAACACCACCACCACCAACACCAACAACAACAACAACACCACAACCACACAACAGCAACAACAACAACAGCAAAAAACAACAACAGCTGCACTAGCAGAAGTAGGCGACTATAGCTTCAAAAACAACAGTAATATTAGTAGCAGCAATCGCTGCAACAACACCAGGAACAACAGCGGAAACATCAGAGAAATCACCAACATCATCAAAATCGACAGCCTCAGAATACTCACAACACAACAATATATTTATGAACGGGAAAACCTGAAAACAGCACTACAAAAACAGCTCTCTGGGTTCAGAGTAATGAGACATGTCTCGCGATGAAGAGGAGCAGAGAGACCCAAACTGCCGAAATATTCGGAGGCGAAACAAAAGACAAACTAACAAACCAACACGAACCTCAGTAGAACAAAAAATAAATGGCGGGTATGATCAAAGGAGGAGACACCATCGAAAACAATTTCTCAAATAATTTCCTCAACGGCAGCCACACCAGCACCGTGAACAACACAATCATCCCCATCACTACCATCACAAACACCACTACCACAAACATTACTTTCACAAGCTCAGAGCCAGTTCACACTCTCATCTTCCAAATCGCACATCTGAAAACCAACACAGATCAAAGATTTTTCGACTACACAGAAATAGACACCAACATTGAAAAACTAATGGATTACATATAAAGCTATCACACATAGTTAAGGAAACACTCCAACACTTTACAAACACCATAAAAACGTCACAACACACACATATAACACCATCAAAGCAAAATACGGTGAAGGAGTCTGGTCTTTCCAGAGAGACAGAAAAAAAGAATATATAATGAACTGCACGTTTAAACATCCACACGTACTTATGGGGACTGTACATCAGTGACCTCCTCGCCAAACGAAATCACAGTAAGTAGTCTCTTCCGCTTGTATACTTTTATCTAACGTGACCCTGCTCAGGTCGCCTTGGAAAAAGGCCAACTACTCAACGTCCTCAACTCACTAAGTGCCGATGTTGTGGCTATCTGCTGAACGAGACTGCGAGCGACAAGCTTTGATGCCTATCCCTGATGGATTGGATATATATATATATATATATATACATCATCTTGTCTCCCGTGAGTGGGATGTGGAACAGCGGTATTGATCCGGACAGGCCTGAATCTCAATATGAGAACAATTTTCTGTCACCCAGAAGGTGAGTTCGTGGTCTTGGATTTGAGCAGTATTGACATAGGCGCCGTCAGACTGATGGCTATTCATGCTGTGACAGAAGGAGAACTGTTGAACTTTTTCAGAAACCTTGAGATTTGCCTAAGAACGCCCCGACGTTTAGTGTTATTGGACTACTGGAACGCCGTCATAGTCATATTTCAGTGTGTGGGGCAAGCGAATAGAAGAGAGGGTAGTAAAATCCTCACAAAACTGCTCAGACATTTCCAGCCTATGTGACAGGTAACAATTGGATTTCCCGGATGTGCCAATATGGAAATCGACGAATCACACCAGGTCATATATTGTCCACTTTTCAAACTGCTCTGCTACACAGACCAGAAATTTTGGATCTGTAAATACGACCCATGTGTGTTTAGAAGGCAAGGACCCGGTTACTAGACGCTGAAAGCTTTACTGTCGGCTTGCGAAGCTTACACAAACTGGATGAAAGCATTTGTTATTATGTCATTGACGGAGGCAATTGTCAACATCCAATTGTGTTTTGCCCTGTGTGCAAAACACAATTGGATGTTGACAATTGCCTCCGTCAATGCCATCATAACAAATGCTTTCATCACTGATGTTCCATTACCTGTGTTTTTAACAACAATTAGATAAGAAACAGTTCAATGATAAAAAGGGATTAACTTGAGGGACATTAGAAGCTTAGAAAGACATTGCAACCGACGAGCCGGCCGCGAAAGTGGACCTGGACCACTCCTTCAAACATCAAACACGATGGTAGCTTTAGCAGAGCTAAGGTGCCTCCTCAAAGACAAGAAGGAACGAAACCTGCCATAATATTTCCCTTGTCCTACTGGCCGTTTTTTTTTTAACTAATTCATATTTGCATGGATGTGTTTCACATTTTCCGTTCCGAAAATAATTAAACAAATACTAAACGTGTAACAACAAAGGTATGAACCTGCATTCATCCCTTTTAAAAACAAGGTAGACACGTTTAATATTATAACAATAATGTAGATATTTTTCATATTATAAATCATTATCAAATTGAGGTTTATTTTAGAATATGTACGTATTCTTTTGTTTTATAACTATATTTTATGTTATGAATGTGAACTACCCTTAATTTGAATAGAAACACGTACTAAAATTTATATATCATCGGTCAAGCAATGTGTTTATTCTTCATCCTATTATGCTATTTTAGACTTAGATTATTAATCGGATATGTTCTCTTTGTTTAATATTACTTCGCTTGCATGGTGCACGGACATAGTTCATGTCATATCCTATCGCAAAACGAATGTGTAGGGTCTCCACTATATTACTGCATTTCCTAGAAATAGCAACGCAATTAATCTCAATTTTTGGAGTGAACAAATAATTGGCATAGTGGATATGGAGATAGAATGTCGTAGAATGAGTGAATTATGAGATTGAATTAGAGGAACTTTTTTTATCCAGAAATTGTAGATATTAGCGTTAACCTCTGGCGAAATATTAACAACCAAATGCATATGATGCGTGTGAGTATAGGTAGATATTCAATAGCGTAAAATTTATCAGACGAATTTGTGTTGTTATTTATGGAATATAAAATACCTGGAGAATAATTCCAGGATGCAATAATTATATGAAAATAGATTTTCTATAACCGCACCACAAAAAGCATAAAATATATTTTTCTTCTAATTTACTTAGTATTTTGTTTGATAGTGTGTGGTTCGGAAGCTTCAGCTTTATGCCAAAATCATTTTAAATTAGTAGTTTTCACAAACATGATTCTGGTTATTGGAAATCTTATATTTTGGAATTATGGTTGATGCTTATAACCGTAAATCAACTTGTACATTAAATTTATTTATGTATGTGATGTTACTGAATACAGCGAAAAATTATGCAAAGTTTCTCCACAAATATCTATTTGGTTATTGCATTAAGTCTGTAATAGAACATATTGCCAATTCCATTTGGGGTTTTGACTTACAGTTAAAATTTACTGCAATAACTATTTGCGGTTTTAATGGGATGCGATAAATTATTTGCGGTTAGAGCACATCCAACGTATTTGTGACTAAATTTCATTTCGAAAATAATATGACATTCACTTACACATAAAGGCTAAAAAGTGTACATTTAATGGTTTTCGGTTCTACTATAAGGCAAATATTTTAAATTTGATATGCAAAATATTTGAAAACGTTTTTCACTAAATTCCCACACGAGAATTAAAATATACATCAAAGTGCATTGATCTTTTAATATGCAGTTTCACTTTGACATAACAACCTTCAGTGAGTTTTAACTTTGTGATATCATTGAAAATGTAACAATTCGTCCATTCATGTTCCTCTTACATATCAACGAACGTATTGAACGCTTGTCTAGGTCTAACATGCCGAAACGTATCCGCGATACAATGAGTCACACACTCCTTCAGTAGGCTTCAAGCCTTCGATCAGAGTCATATAACATACTGAATTTTATCGTATATAGTGCTTTTGATTCCGTAAAATTAACCAAACTTTACGCAACCTTAAACGTCTTTTGAGATTGAGTAGTAAAAGTTTGAATACAAGCTATTCTCGATGCCTGGAAATATGATACTCTTCCCTTCGGCAACAGACTTACAATATTCCATTCCATGTCATGGCGGTGAATGTGCAAATGTGTGGACACTTTATACGATATTATAGTATCCTAATAAGTAGAAATACTAACTTACATAAGCTGTATAAGTTGACACATCTCTTTAGATAGTTCATGAATAGGCACAAAGGCGCAAGCGTGGCGGTGTGCTAAGCCGATTGCTTCCCAACCACATATTTCTGGGTTCAGTCTCACTGCGTGGCATCTTAGGCAGAGGTCATTTACTATATCTTCGGCAGACCAAAATTTAGCGAGTGCGTTTCGTTGATGGAAACTGAAAGAAGCCCGTCTCATATCTATATTTATATTTGTATATGTCATATATATATATATATATATATATATATATATATATATATATATATATATGTGTGTGTGTGTGTGTGTGTGTGTGTGTGGTGTGTGTGTGTGTGTGTGTGTGTGTGTGTGTGTGTTTGTGTGTGCATGTGTGTGTGTCTGTCTGTCTGTCTTTGTCCCTCCTTCACTATCGTTTGACAACCGATGTTGGTGCGTTTGCGTTCCTGTAACGTAGCGGTTCGGCAAAAGAAACCGATAAAACAAGTAACAGATTTACAAAGAACAAGTCCTGAGGACAATTTCTTCGACTACAAGGCGGTGTTCCAGCATGGCCGCAGTCAAATCACCGAAACAAATAAAAGAATAAAAGAATGTCTTGGGAATATATTGGAATTGATACCAATTCAATATTTCGGGCGTTGCTGTTTTGTTTTCTTTGTTTATATCTGTCAATATACTTCGTCTTTTGCATAAACCGTAATGAAATTGCAATTTGTATATTTTTCCCTAAATTCTGATAGCCAATGAGTGCCATGAGTGCGCAGATTTGTTTATTTTCTGTCAGCTTTTATTTGGCTCATAGCGTAAATTCTTAAGAATGTTATTCGTTAATTTTGGTTTGAATGCCTTGATTAAATGTAAATGTGAAAGGAAAGCGTTTACAGCACTCTTCTATAGAACCGTGGCGTATCAGACTCGTTATCAATTTCCTTCACTGAGACCGAGAATCTAAATGTAACCGCCAGCAAATAGGTTTCCTCGTATTTTTTTTCATTCGTAATTATATCAAAACTGTAGATCTGTGATACGATAGAGTTTTTGAAAGTTTATTTTTCCATTTTCTCTGGTATCATATAGGCTTCCTTTACATTCCACCGACGTCAAATTCTACTTTTATCATTACGTGTCAATAAAGCAAGTAAGATCTGAGCTCTATACAACTGAATCACACCATTGCCCAAAATAAGCCGGCCTTGGAACAGAAGTTGAAGTCATTGTTTGTCCTTTGTTAAGCTTCGTGTTTTCATCTTCATATTCAAAATCACCAAGCCATTGACTTCAGGTAAGTCAGTATCTTTACGTATTTACTGCTTTGATTTACGTTATTACTTGATTTATAAATATATAATTAATACTTCGGGGATGTGAATAACTTGTAGATATTACGACATTATAATTATCAAAAATATTTATATCAAACAAGCATGAATTAGGAATATATGACTAAATTATTAACAAAAATATTCAAGAAAAATTAGTAGCAAACACTATAAATTATTTTTACTTAGTTTCAATGTTTTCAAAAATTATGGTTTAATTTCCTGTCTTAGGCAATTAGCAATTCAGAAGAATATATAAAGATTGAATACACTGAAAACCAGATACTTTATCTTGCGTAATTGCTTTAAAATATGTGCTTCAGCCACTTATATGTCACCATCAGAAAATGGTTAAATATCCATTTATATATATATATATATATATATATATATATATATATATATATATATATATATATATATATATATATATATATATACATATATATATACATATATACATATTTATATATATTTATGTATATATACATATATACATACATACATGCATATATATATATATATATACACACACACACATATATATATATATATATATAATATATATATATATATATATACATACATACATACAGTACATATATATATATATATATATATATTATATATATATATATATATCCTTCATGGTATAACGTTGCAAACATTTTTTTATTAATATTATACGCACAATAGTGATCTTCTAATTCGTTCATAGATTTTCATAGTGAATATGCATACTCTCATAGGCGAGTTAGCCCGGAATCAGCCGAACGAAGATGACAACGGATATAGCCGAAAATGAGCAGTCAGTCTAAGGAATTCTCGTTTCGGGCGATTACAGCCATTTTCAAAGTATGTTTTTCACTTTGCAACATACATGGAGCATAGTTATTTATATATAGCATAAATCAAAGAACCGGTTGCATCATTAGGACACCCGACAAAATGTTTCGTCTGTCTTTTCATTCTGATGTCAAATACCAGGAAGATGAGTCTATCGTGATCCATACTTAGCTCTTTAGCACAGTAACCGACTAATGCCACCCCCGTATCAAACACCAGGTTACATATCCAGAGTTGAAATTATTTTTACAATGATTCACTTTTTACCATTTAGAATAACGCGGTGTAACAGATTATGTAATAACCTCAGCCAAATATGTCACACTTTCAGTTCTACTTTTTCTATTATGTGTACAAAGCGTAATCATAGATAAAATACTTTCCCTTTATTTTCAATAATTATATAATGCATGAGAAGTATAAATCAGTTATTCCCAGTATATTTATTATATAAGTTTATGAAAAATAACTAGTTTATTCTTTTACGGAAATATGCGTTGTGATATCTAACATGTCAACGAGTTCGATGAACCTTTCATTATGTCGATCGATATGAAACGATAATGATGCATTTAGAAATTGGCATTAGTTAAATCAGCTACAAACGGTGCCCTAAATTGTGGGTTTGTTCCAAACATTACTTTAGTGATGTAGCTAATCGGGTAAAGCTTTAATATTATATTACACAAAGAAACAAGTACAACAAAAAATTGTTAATTTACCGAACTGTGTTGTTTATTATAATGCAGTGTTAAACTTCAAAAGAATGTTGGTTTGAACTTTATGCAAATTTCTCTTTTGAAATAAAGCAATCTTCAATTCTGTTTACGAAAATTCTTGTAACAGAAAAAAAACAAATCAACATGAAAGTGCCCCGTTTGTGATCGTTCGAAATTTCTGTTTTTTCCATCAACTAATGCACTTCCGAAACTACGTACTCACACATGAACACATACATACATGCACACATACATACATACATATATACACGCATGCACCTTCACGCAAAAACACACTCGCGAACACACACGGAGAGGCACACATACACACGCATGCATACATAGACATAGAGACAATCATATACACACACGCATACACTCAACAACACATTTATGTATGTATTTAATGATACACAATGCACATATAGAGACACACGTTGGAATATATGCATGGCTTTGAATGTGGTTGTAGTTTGATTGGAATGAGGAAGGACATTCTGCGAATAGCTAAGCACATTTTCTTGTTATTCAAATTCACAAATCATAGATAAAACGGAAGCAGATCAAAAACATAATAGGGACCATTTACTTAGACCCCAAATTGATCATATGTTAAAAAATAATCGGACATTTTAAAATTATAACCGTGCAGAAATAGGCAATGATTAATTTGCAGAGAAAAATGCAACTTTTTTTACATCCCAATCACAAAACGTAGTAAAGCCTAAAATTAAATATGGCGCCGTTCATCACTTAGCATTTATCCTCAACTCATTTCATAGACTGTGTCCATAATGGGACTTTGTAGAACAATTCGACCCAAGCACTAATTCCTTTTTAGTCCAGTACTCATTGTATCGGTATCTTCTGCCTTACCGCTGAATTAAGGGGACATCAACTCACCAGTACCAGTTGTCAAGAGGTGGAGGCGGACAAAAACAGACACAAAGACATACACACAGACACTTGGAATGGTACAACAATGCACTATAATACAAACAATGTGTGCTATATAGTTATAATTTAGTCATCCATAGTCTGATATGGTATTTCGGAATAAAATTCTTTCTTCAGATATACTTAGATGGAGTCGCTGCTAAAATCGGTTTTCCAACGGCTTTTCTTTTTTCTTTGGAAGCGTCTCAGCAGTGGTCTCACGAAGTTCCTTCCGGAAATCATCATGAGTCGGCCATGATTCAATTTCCTGTGTGTTGGCATATCCGTAGCGCTGCCACTAATTTATGCATCATATCTGCATTCTCTTTTTACCTCCTTTTTTTCTCTTTTTTGTTATGAACTACAGATGAGCATATTATCAAAAATACACGCATCCAGATGTAGCTAAATAATATAATGATTACCAACCTCTAGCCTGTTGTTAATTTGGGGCCCTAGTCTGTGTATTACTCAAACTTCCTTAATTCTTAAATAACCCAAATTTCTTTCATTGGCCTCAATTGTGACTGTTATGGTTTTGTAGGTGTTCCGGCATCTGTCTAGATGTTTTCTGAAGGAGGATACTCTCGCGTTCAGATTTTCTTTGATGCGGACGTGTAACGGCCTTGTCGTGCTACCCATATAGAACTTGTTGCATTTGTTACGTTGTATTCTAGAAACACCATTTACCCGTTGGCAGAAATCTGTGTCACGGGTGTGACAGTTCGTTATTGTACATTGATTGTTGTCCCTTCTTCGTTTCTTTGCGAGGTGCCCTCTCACAGAGGGGCCAGAGTAGGCTAGTTGTATGTCTAGACCTTCTCTTGTTATGGCTCTTGGTATGGATGTGGTCATCCTCTCGCTAAAATGTGGTATTTTAAGGAAGCATATGTTGCTGGGTTTTCTATGTGTTTGGCGTGTTGATTGTCTTGGTTACTTAAGCCGATTTACAATGGATCTAGGGTACCCGTTGGTTTTCAATATCTATAGGAAGCGTGTAGTTTGGGTTACTTTGTCCTCCGTTCTGCTGCCCTTAACCTGGATGCGTGCAAGTTTATTTTTGGCGTAACCTGTTTTGGCACCGACTGGAAATGCTGAATTGCATTGGAAAAACATATCACTATTGGCTGCTTTCCTGTACAACTCGGTGTAGATTTCCCCTTCTTCAAGTAGTGATAGGGATCCAGTGATGTCGGTATGTTCTATAGTGAACTTTATGTTCATGTTCAAGTTATTGAACATCGTGATTATTCTGTCAGCCTCTTAACTGGAGGATTTGTGTATAAGGATGTCATCTACATACCTGGTAAAGAAGGCACATGAGCGGCAGGTGTTGAGTGCTGGACGTTCCAGATAGTTCATATAAGTGATGGCTAGGAGGACCGAGAGATGTGATCCCATGGCGAGACATGTTGTCTCTTTGTATACGCGGTCATGGAAAGAGAAGTAGATGCTGTTCTCGATGATGGACAAACGTTGATGAATATCAGCTGCGGTAAGTCTGAAGCATTGGCTATCGGACGCTATTATGCAGTCAGTAAATAGCTTGGCCGCCGTGGGTGGATGAGTAACTTACAACAGGTATATCGTCCATTGTTTGTATTATAGTGCATTGCTGTACCATTCAAAACTTTTTATTCTTTGCAAGCAATACACACTGCTTCAAGCGAACTATATTACCTACACACATATGTGAGTGTGTGTGTGTGTACATACACGACGTCCTGTTCGTCTTCGTCTAAAAAATCTACTCAAAATGGCCCGGACTATATTAGAACACATTTGTGTAAGATCCCATGTTATGGGAAGATTGTTTCTTACAACCCTATCACGCCTGCATTTTAATTCTGTAACATTTTTATTTACTTATTACCATAATAAAACAAGAAATCTCACAATGAGGGTTTGCTCAAAAGTGCCTTGCTTTAAGGGTAACGCATAGGACTGGTCGTAGTCACAAGCTTCTGAATCCTTTGAGAGGGCTTAGAAAAACTGAAGGACCGCTGCAGTAGATATGCGAATCTGAGAGAGGTATATGTTAAATAAAATCATGATAAACTTAACTTCCTGCACTTTCTTTTACTCAATGCCAAGAAGTTTTCAGCAGCTACTCGTATTTTACAGTTTTTACTTGTGTGATGTGCCAATAACACTACAAATAAAATGAAAGGAAATAAAATTGTATACACATTCAGCCATTCTTAAATTATCTTATCTCAGTCACGAATATTTAATCCAACTAAAGGTGTTTTCTTTTCTCCAGATCACACATCCTATTAGCTCCTCGATATTACATGTTTGATACTGGGTAGAAAAAATGTATTATTTGTTAAGCAAATTCCGTTTCGTACAAAATTTAATAAACAAAAATATGTGAGTTAGACTACATTTACTTGTTTCTCTTTATATACAGAATATAATTTCGTTGCTTAGTGGTTAGGTGTGTTGGACTCATGACCTTAAGATTGCGGTTTCGATTCTTGGCCCGCGTGACGCGCTTTACTCTTAAGCAAATCACTTCGTTTAACGTTGCTCCATTCCATTCGTCTGGTAATATTTAGTATTCCGGTGACAGACCGGCGTGTCGTCTGGGTGAGGAATTTATACGCCGGGAAACCGCCCATATGAGTCGGCATCACTCACGTAGTTAACTTTACTATTAATTTAACTGCGTATACAGACGATATATACACTTTTTTTTTGCTCTTTTAATTGCTTCAGTCATTTGACTGCGGCCTTGCTGTAGCACCGCATTTAGTCGAGCAAATCGACCCCAGGGCTTATTCTTTGTAAGCATAGTGCTTATTCTATCGAACCTTATTGCCAACCAGCTAGGTTACAGTAACGTAAACACACTACCATCCGCTGTCAAACTATGTTCGGGGGACAAACACAGACACACAAACATATACACACATACATACATGCATATATATATACATAAACACGACGGGTTTCTTTCAGTCACAAGGCTTTGGTCGGTCCGAGGCTATAGTAGAAGACACTTGCCCAAGATGCCATGAAGTGGGAATGAACCCGGAACCATGTGGATGGTAAGCAAGCTACTTACCACACAGCCAATCCTGCAACTTATATATATATATATATATAGGAATATTTAAGTAGTTGAGTTCGACTCCATTCTTTCATTTATATATATATATATATATATTTCGAAAGACATATGGTTTATAACATCCTTCCTAATTATCAGTACTAACCCACATGAATAACCAAGAAAAAGATAGATTTAAGGAAACCAAAAGGAAATTACTCAAATCTTGAAGTGTAAAATCCACATAATACGCTGTACTCAAATCTTAATTCAGCAGCATCAATATATTCATAATTAATAAAATCGTCAACTGCCATTCTGAAAGTGTAATACCACTAGAATTATTCTAAAGCCACCCTACACTTCATTCTAACAAACGTTTTTTTTTTCCTCATGTGATATAAACTTAAGACGAATAACTTCCAGCAATAATAAAGAATACGTTGAACAATATATATAACAGATCAGTCAGTGAAAATAGC
Source organism: Octopus sinensis (assembly GCF_006345805.1). Taxonomy (NCBI): domain Eukaryota; kingdom Metazoa; phylum Mollusca; class Cephalopoda; order Octopoda; family Octopodidae; genus Octopus; species Octopus sinensis. The sequence goes on from NC_043015.1 coordinate 2,470,414, forward strand.
TTTCCTATTATCAATATTTAATCTTAAAAGTACATAGCGTGCGGGAAATCTCAATAAATGATAAATGTTCACTAATAAAGATAAACACAATTTTTCACTAAAATTTAATGAAAATCGTAGAATTAAATTATTTCAAAGTTATTCTGGAAATTTTAAAACTTAATTTATAAAGAATCTCGCAACGAAAAGAACTGAACATTCATGCGAGGCAAATTACATTTGAATACTATTTCAAACGCAAATTCTCGTCGCTGTCCTAAAACCATTTCTAGGATAATATAATATTTAATTATTTATAATACATGTGATTAGCGCAATCAAATTCTAAACAGGTATATACGCAGACACGCAAAACACCTCGCATATGCATATGCTTATATATATATATATATATATATATATATATATATATATATATATATATATACGTATATACTACCAGTGGCTCAGCACAAAATACGAATTAGTCATTAGACAAAATATTATTCATGTAGAAATATAGGTGTTCCCAGCACTTGGCATCCTTATTTAGGGTCCCTTAATTATATTTCTACATGAATAATATTTTTCTATATGAATAATATTTTGTCTAATGACTAATTCGTCTTTTGTGCTGAGCCAATGGTAGTAATCTATATTATTATCCTTTTGTTTATATTCGCATATTACTTGATAGATTTATTCGTAAAATTTTTTCCCGGCATGCCCTATATCGCCGGGTATATTTTGCGTCTGCGCAGAGATTTGAAAAGTTAAGATCTGCAAGTTGTTGAGATCAACACATTGTCTAACGCGCTGCGTATCTCGATTCAATTTAGGCGTCTCGCTGATGAAACCAGCCTTAGCAAACATATTCTGTGTTTTGCTAGAAAGAGGTAGAAACTGATATCAGTCCGAGATGTAAAGTTATCGGTAAATGTTTTTTATTTTCACTATCGATAAATTTTTCCCCTTTTTGTGTTCCGAGCACTTGGCATCCTTATTTAGGAACCCTTAATTATATATATAATATATATATATAATATATATATATATATATATATATATATATATATATATAATATATATATATATATATATATATATCTATATAATACAAAACAATAAGAGAGAATCCACTATGTGGACGCTCTAACGCTAGATATAGATCCGCAAAGGGAATCCACCACCAAAGAATTGTTGTCAAGAATTAATTTAACACACCAACAACGTAAGCGAGCAGGACACATGAAAAATAACGAAAAAATAGATTAACTCTATACGATTGTTTCATCGTTAATAAATTATGTAATTTTACTTACATAAGTATCTTCGAATCGTCAGTAGAGTACATCAAAATATAATTTGTCGAACTGAACGGCAAAATCCCCATGATCATATTCACAGTTACATTCAAATGCCCTCGTATATATATATATATATATATATATATATATATATATATATATATATATATATATATACGTATACTGTGTGTATGTATGTACAAATATAAATATATACTTAATGAATAAGAACAGCAGCTAATGATCATATTGAGATGTCGATTTCGCGCCGACATAGATAAGTATAAGTGCCGTAAGCCATAGCTTGTAATAACAAGCAACTATGAAGTTGCATTTGTAATGACACATTAATTACAATTACTGTTGTATATTTAGAATTATGAGATTGAGAAGCCACGTTTTGTAAATGTGCGGCAGCCATTGAAATATGGAGAGGTAATATCTATTAAATTATTGTACAATGACAGACATTGCATAATGGAATTGTATTTATATTTCTTATTTGCACACAGTTTTAAATTTTCCTCGCAGCACCATTTCCTATTGTAATTTTTGGTGTCAATTGACAATTAAAGATGTTTGCTTAATTATCGCATTGTTCTAAGTGAATATGAAATACAAGTCACACTCAAACACTCTGCTGAGATTTATATATTTCGTTTACAGAATGCTGAGACATGTTGTCAGACAGACAATCACAGGTGTTTCAAAACTCACGCACGCACTCACACACACATACACATACACACACATCGTGCTCGTTAATTTTGCATTTAAAAAAAAATTAGTATCATATATATAACAACAAAATTTTACCCTTGAAACAATAAATTCTTGGAACAGTAACAAAGTGAAATATTTTACGTATATTAGTGTCACTCGTATTTAAACTTACGCTACAGTTGTCTATACAGAAATGTTCAATAATTCGCTATACTCTTTACTCTTTTACTCTTTTACTTGTTTCAGTCATTTGACTGCGGCCATGCTGGAGCACCGCCTTTAATCGAGCAACTCGACCCCATGACTTATTCTTTTGTAAGCCCAGTACATATTCAATCGGTTTCTTTTGCCGAACCGCTAAGTAACGGGGACGTAAACACACCAGCATCGATTGTCAAGCAATGCTAGGGGGACAAACACAGATACACAAACACACACACGCATATATATACATATATACGACGGGCTTCTTTCTGTTTCCGTCTACCAAATCCACTCGCAAGACTTTGGTCGACCCGAGGCGATAGTAGAAGACACTTGCCCAAGGTGCTACGCAGTGGAACGGAACCCGGAACCATGTGGTTTGTAAACAAGCTACTTACCACACAGCCACTCCTGCGCCTACTATTCGTACTTTAATATATATATGAAAATATCAAGTATATTAAAACTTTGGGTCTGATACATGTGAGGGACATCAGAGTAGGATTTGTTTTTTGTTTTTTTGTTTTTGCCCGCAAGTACCTTTTCTGCAAAAGGTGTAATAAAGTGAAAGTAAACGATTAAGAAAAATGCGAAAGTGTTTCAAACGAAATGAGGAAATAAATTAAGACGAAAGGAAAACAAAAGAATAAAAGAAAGACAACTCTAAAAGAAACGGAAATTCTCTGAATGGGAGAGGTTGTAAGATGGAAAACATAAGGGGAGACGAAATGGATAACATATAACGGATGCAGTTTTGTTGGAAGCAAAATTATTTGATATCCCGATGTTGTTTGTAATTTATGAAAGTATAGAATGGAAAGACATTTTAATCAGTAAGTCTTTTAGTCCTGTCATCTCTAGGTAGGAGGTTGCTGATATTACAAATTTTCTAACGTGAAAGCGACGATCTGACGCAAGAATTGCCTTGTCGGGTGAATAGCTTAGTAGTATTTCGGCCGTCTTCACATTCTGAGTTCCAATTCTATCGAGTTCAAGTTTATTTTCATCTTTTCAGCGTCGATAATATCAATACCAGTCGAGCATTTATTGATAGAGTTGGGAGGTCGATGTAAACGCTGAGGTTACTCCTCCTCAAGATTGTTGGCGTTGTGCCAAAATTTGAAGCCAGTATTTTTCTGTTGTTGCTTACAAAGATATATCTCTGTTACGTCCTTGGAGGTTTGAATATCTCATTCGCCAACGTTATGACAACGTTGGTGTGGAGTGGCGCAGGAGTGACTGTGTGGTAAGTAGCTTGTTTACCAGCCACATGGTTCCGGGTTCAGTCCCACTGCGTGGCAACTTGGGCAAGTTTCTTCTACTATAGCCTCGGGCCGACCAAAGCCTTGTAAGTGGATTTGGTAGATGGAAACTGAAAGAAGCCCGCCGTATATATGTATATGTATATATATATATATATATATATATATCTATAAATAAATATAAGAGAATGGTCACTATGTGGCTCATTCTAGCACCCTTATTAATTAATTATATATATATATATATATATATATATATATATATACATGTGTGTGTGTGTGTGAGTTCGTATGTCTGTGTTTGTCCTCCCAACATCGCTTGACATCCGATGCAGGTGTGTTTATGTCCCCATCACTTAGCGGTTGGGCAAAGAGACCGATAGAATAAGTACTGGGCTTACAAAGAAGAATGAGTCCCGGGGTCGAGTTGCTCGATTAAAGGCGGTGCTCCAGCATGGCCGCAGTCAAAATGACTGAAACAAGTAAAATAGAGTAAAAGAGTATATACATGGTAATAAAGGAACTACGTTGAAATCCTCATTCGTATGATTGTTTAAGCTGGAGCTTAACTATTCTCTGTCCATAGCATTTACACAACATTACTTGATTCCATTGGGTCATCTTGATACAATTCATAACATATATATCAATGTCGTTGTAGGCATCTAGGTGCATATGCGTGCGGGCCCTTCACACATTTTGTTTTATATTTGTTTAGATTTCTCTGCTAAATAAAGGGACTGGTTAGTTGATGATGCAACGTACTCTAGAAATGTAAAGGGTTACGACATTTCATTTCAAGCCGCCTTCTATAGGTAAATATTTCCCGATTGCATATGAATATCCACATTGCATATGGAAATAATTATCTTATGAAAATCCTTTGCCAGCTCTGCAGACTATATATAATATATATATATATATATATATATAACTTATATATATAACTTATATATATATAACTTATATGCATATACATATGTATAATGACACATATGTATATATATTATATATATATATATATATATATTATATTATATATATATACATATGTGTCATTATACATATGTATATGCATATAAGTTATATACTATATCTGTATATATATAATATATATATTATATATATATATATATATATATATATATATATATACGTATATATTATGCATATATACTTATACATATGTATATGTATGTATGTGTATATATATATAGCATATAATATCCGTTGGGCATTGTCATTCTGTCTGCAGCGTTTTCACATTTGCCTGCAGTATATTGACGAATATATTCAAGAAATCACTACGAAAAAAGAATCATATATTGTTTTTTTCTAGATCTTATTGCATGATGTGGAATAATCGCTGTTTAGCAGATTTTTTGTTAAATGCAGTGCAGCGAAAATTGAAATATCTAATGCGTTTGTTGTGTAAAACTCTCCGGTTGAAAATAATATCCGTGAATGGAAATATGGAAATAGAATAATTATAATGGTACAAGAATCATCTGGAAACCTCGCCTCTCGACATATAAACAAATAAAATCAATTCCAATTGTCATCTGTATAAAAAACACAACGCAGAAAAATATGTTAAATCTGAAACGCTATATCACTCTTAGGATTTTGCATGTATATACACAGCTATATATCTTTCTAAACTTATTCAAATACACTGTTTACACTGCTGAACATTTAAGTATACATTTGAGCTCTTCCCCCTTATACGTGTGTTTGTATATGTATATATATATATATATATATATATATATAATATATATATATATATATATATCTATATATATATATATATATATTACATATATATATATATATATATATATATATATATATATATATATATATTATATATATATATATATAGATATATATACATATGCGTGGTGTGTGTGTGCGTATGAGTGTTTATATTCATATCTATACATACATATATACATATATACATATATATATATATATATATATATATATATATATATATATATATACATATATAGATGTATGTGTATCCGCATGTGCGTGTGTGCGTCTGTATAATTGTATGTATGTATATATGCGTGTGTGAGTGCGTGTTTCTTTGTACGTTCAACTAGAAATCTACTCATGCGCACATACACATATACACTTGTGTTCATGTGAAATACAAGCAGTGATAAAACAATAAAACGCTGCACAAATTACCTGCCGTCATATTTGCACAACGGTATTGTGTGCTTAAAATATTACACTTGCTGTGTATACCATCACATACACACACTCAATGTATGCACCTCCATACTTCCGAATATGTGTGTGTTTGCGTATGTAAAATATTCGGGGCTGGTTCAATGTTAATCGATTTGTGGTATGAAACGGAGCGTTTAGTTTTCACGTTTTTACATACATTTCCAGTTGAAGTGTTATAATGTATGGAGCATATCACTCTGCTTCAATATAATTTAATTTTCACAGTGTATACGTATTTCACTATGAACTTGATGTAGCATATGCATGACATCTGCATTTAAAAACGGTTTCAGCTACATCAAAGTAAGCAGAACAAACATAATACAATTTGCCATCAGGTTTGTTCCCAATTTATTGCCTCTGGATCTAAGTATGCCGATGTAAATTTATTCGTTAGCAAACTATTTTTATGGAAACCCAGAAAGAAATAAAATTATTGCATAAAGATACAGATTTGTAGTGATAAAAACTTGTTCAAATGCGACCATTCTAAAATTGAATAGCAGGTGTATATGTCCATGCTGATTCACAGAATCGCGCATATAATGGGGATGTGGAAATTCCTCTGGATAATATTCAAGGCTAAACCAAATCTACGTTTGAGACACGTGTTCAAATTCTTATCCATACCAATTGGTATTTTTTATTTCTTTATTGCCCACAAGGGATGAAACATAGAGGGGACAAACAAGGACAGAGGAATGGATTAAGTCGATCACGTCAACCCCAGTGCGCAAATGGTACTTATTTATTCGACCCCGAAAGGAGGAAAGGCGAAGTCGACCTCGGCGGAATTTGAACTCAGAACATAGCGGCAGACGAAATACCTATATCTTTGCTACCCACAAGTGGCTAAATACAGAGAAGACAAACAAGGACAGACAAACGGATTAAGTCGATTATATCGACCCCAGTGCGTAACTGGTACTTATTTAATCGACCCCGAAAGGATGAAAGGTAAAGTCGACCCCGGCGGGATATGAACGCAGAACGTAGCGGCAGACGAAACACTGCTTAGCATTTCGCCCGGCGTGCTAACGTTTCTGCCAGCGCGCCGCCTTTTACCGATTGGTATTTCTGTCTAGCAAATTTCCTGATCGATTGTGAAAAGTCTACATTTTGTATGAGACGATATACTTTGTATGACAGAGAATTTGATTTAAGTGTCGAATGTGTATATGTGTATGCTGTTTTGTCCTACGTTCTTTATATTTTACATTTGATATATTTAGTTACATATATTACAGGCAGATGGGATTCCTTTACCCAGGTGAAGTCATCCCGTTTAGGATAGGGAAACTCTGATATAAAACGAGGTCTTTTACTGCGGCGGCTCTTCTTAACAGTGCTGTGCTATCAGCAACCTCTAACTCATAGGGTAGACTAGGCTATCCAGCCTGTTTATAGCGGCTTGTCTAGTTGATATAATCCACTGCAGAAGAAGCCTGAGATTAGTTGTTCTTGGCATTGTGACACGTATGTGCAACATATTCTTGCTATCATCACTTCCAAAAAGTGTGACTGGATCTACACACACAGGCACGCACCCCACCCCCGCACGCACACACACAAAATTAGTGCCCCAACTTGAGCTTTTGACAGAAAAGTACGTGAAATATTATGAAAAGGAAAGAAAATTGCCATAATTAGGAGGTGATCCATCTTGCACGGAGATTTTGGAATTACGGTATCGAAAACACGACCGGATGATGTTTTCACACAACCGCAGATAACGATCACCATTCATCGCCTCTCGTTGAACATGGAATGCACAAATTCCTGAAGATTATATCACCGCCCAAATGACAAAAGAAGGTGATTTATCGTACCTTTCCAAAACAACTTCAGCGTCATCTTCTAATTGATAGAAGCACTTATGACAGTTGATGCGACCGGAAGATAGGAAGGTCGCCTCATCAGGGAAAATGAATTGCTGAAAAAGTCTGGAATCCCTGGCTTCTGCCAGCAATCTCGCATAAAGTTCGACACGTCGAATAATCAATGTCATCTAGCAATCATAAATAAATAACTAATAGACAAAATTTAAACACATAAAGTTGGGGGACTAATTTTGGCGTATACTGCTTATATATAGTTATATATTTATGTATGGCTTTATATATTCATGTATCCTACACATGTATCAATGTATGTACCATATTATAGTTCATACATATTTTATTGTCTCTTCTTACTATTCATATATATATATATATATATATATATATATATATATATATATATATATATTATATATATATATATATATGTGTGTATGTATGTATAATGTGTGTGACATTTATATGTGTGTATGTGTGTGCACGGATGATCGTGTGTGTGCGTGTGTCTGTGTGTGTGTGTCTATGTATGGTATATCATATCACAATACCTAGTTAGTGCTGAATCTTGAAATTTACTTGTGTCGTTCTTATAAATAAAGGCTAACTCTACCTACAATAAAACATTGCTATCGTATATATTTTATTTTATGCATTCTTTGTTACAATACACCTTAAAGCAACTGATATTGAAGTGCACTTCATCTTTTGATCTGATATCCGCTCTATCACGAATGATGAGACCAAAAAGAAATAATCTGGTTTAATTCTCAGCTCCTTGATTGTTACAATGATACTGAATAAGAGCCAAAATACATTTCAGCCGTTTCGACCGTATACAGTTGGCTTTGAGCTTAAAGCAAAATATTATTTTATAGCAAGACTAAATATTCCTTTGTTTTTAGAATTGATTATGCCTCGTTTCTGTTAATAATAATTCTTCAAATCAATATACCCACAATCTTAAATCTGTGTTACGTGTATTACATACATGTCTGACATTTGGTGTAAATATGTTACTGCGAATCAATTTTAAGCGACGCGAGACACTTGTGGTGGTAGGTTATAAAAACAATTACGAGTCGGGCCTATTAATCATTGTTTGGTTTATTATCGAAAGGATAATGAAAAAATCAATGAAACGAAAACTATCAAAATTTAAGCTGAAATAATATACATACGAATTAACCGTCCTTGAGAACTACATCTCATAAGTTCCTAGTTGTATTTCACGTGGATGTCAATACATACCCTTGCCTACCTGGAAGAAATATACCTTTATTCACTTCTATTGATGCACTTTTTAACGTGATTCACTTCCAGAAACCACTCTTGCCTGTTTTTTATACGTTCATGTCAAACACTGCTGAAGGGATGCCATTTATACGACAGCAAATCAAGTTTTTATGATATTTGTATGCTTCATTATTCTTTGCTAACTGATTTCATTCATGTTCCTTCACTCTACCTCTTCACAAATTATAGATCACGCTGCACGGGGAAAGAGTCGGGCAATGAAGATTACTTGCATTTAGCCAATGAGAGGATTTCAAAGATTAAGGCTAATAGTCATTCTACCCATCACGTGTTCTGATATAACAGAAGGCTTGTAGTCATTTCACTCGCATGGGTAATTTTGCGTTTCGATCTGTAGAATCTTTTGAAGCCGATTCTACCTTGTATTTTTCTATGCAATCTGGTACTTCCAAAATCCCAGAATATAGAAACTGTTTCGTCAAAAGTGCTATATGTTGCTATCATTGTTCAGTATTTGCGCTATCAGAGCTACGTTTCTAATACAGATAATTGCCTTTTCGCTAAACACATCCTAGGCAAGAGGCGTTTCTTTATACAATAATTGACAATCTACTATAAACCTATAACACCCATCACCTTCCTAATATTTATAACTCTCCTTCCTACTACCGACCAACTGTATTAATTTCCAGTGTTTAACCAGGGGTCTGCAGCATTCATTGTAGACATCGCATAACTAGCAAAACAGACACCAAAAATATTCCCTTCTGTAACATGGCGATGGTTGTTTTCTGTTAATTTGTATATAACATTTTTAATTTATCATTTCCAATGAAAATATTTTAGCCTTTAAGTAATTATTTCACCGACGTATAACATTCGTTCAAACCTTTCCCCGCTACTTTTTGCCTAGATAACACGGATCCATCTGTTAATGCTTCTGCTTCTAAAAAAAAAAAAAAAGAAGAAAAAACCAAACATCTTACTACAGGCAAAACAATATTCAGTGTAGCTCACCAATTGATGAACATTAGTGTAAAGCATTTTGAAACCCCTTACTTTCTGATTTACATTTTGTATCCAGATATTATAGAGATTTTATATCAAATGTAGCATGAACACCTGCCTTGATGAATTCATTTAAGCCCTTATTATTTTGGCTAGCATATTCCATCCTTTCCTAGACGCCAGATTACAATATCACTCTCCCATCTAACAGTTCGAAACAGCTTATTCTTTTGATTCCTGTAACCTCACTTCTCTTCTATATAAATCATTTCGAGCACTCTTTTTCTTCGTTCTTATCTCCTAAGCTCCAAATCTCACCCAATCTGCTATAATCGCCGTAAATTCATCTACCACATGCTACAATAGAATCTATTGTTAAAGGAGTTGGAGACCAATAATTCCATCTGGTTCAATATACAGCTTTCATAGCTGCATATCGAAGCCCCGTTGACTATTGACTAGGCTATCGATCTGCTCACATGCAAAGCTCTATCAATATTCCTTTTTATTTTTTTACCATCGCCTGATATCCTATAGCTTTATTTCTGGGAATGCTCATCCGGAACTTCAGTTCCCTTTTATCACATTTTGCCACTTCTCAAATCTTCTCTAATACGTGTTTTCCTTGTGTTATAAACTACAGTTACGGATCGTTTAGCCCATGCATCATTCATCCCTTACTAAATTCTATTTCGATATCATAGATGTATCCTTTCCCTAGCTGAATCTAATACAACATCTAAAATTATTTACGCTCAAAGGAACAAACTCATCTTTCTATCGCACTATTCGTATCCATGAGGAGAGTGAGAAGATTATTTATAGCTCAAAAGTTAACGCTACTGTGTGTTGTATATTGGCAACACATTCGGTAACTACCCTGTTGCTTTTGATGTCCGAGGCAACACCATAAAAACCTTCCTTTGTAACGTATATTACCCTATAGCGCAAGGTTTATCTATGCCTCAATGTTTACTCTACTACAAAAACAATCTTGTTTGTACTGTGAGTAGGGATTTTGTAAACGGAGCAAGGGAGTCTATCCACGGTTCCTAAATTATACATTTTTCCTATATAATACATGTCATATACATTTTATCTTATTCATTTGCTTTCCAAGATCGGTTACCTCCTCTTATGCGCAGCTTTACTATTTTCAATGACGTATATTTATAAGCACTACATATCTGCAGCACGCATATCTACATTCCAAAACAGAAGGTAACATAGATGATTCATTATATAAGCACACACAAAAAATCGTCGTACCTATCCTGCACTTTTATTTTCGTTCGAAAATTCCGTTTCATACAAGCCTATTATACCGATTTATATTTTTGTTTCACCATGTGGTTTTGAATATAACAATATCATTACTGATAATATCATAGGTCCAGCTTCTCACCTTTAATGAAGCGGAAAAAAAACCAAAGTCCGAAACGTTTCAATCTAAATTGTTTCTTCTTCACAATATAAATATATACATTACACTGTTTTTAGTTGTTTGGTGGATTTGTATTTTGTCTTTTTCATTTCTCTCAGACTGTTTGGATACTTGATTACATTACCATATTCGAAAGGAAGCTTACTTCGATTATAGTTGTATATTCAAATTTAAGCATCGCGGCGTTTGTCAGTAAATGATTCTGCTCGAGATCAAATAGTGTTAATTAATAGCTAGATTGAAGAGAAACTTTTGAGGAGTAGTTATAAACTATTAATAATTTATTCCGTTGTTAGTTTATGAGAAAACAGATGCAAATTTCGAATACATTGCGATGTATCTTTAAAGAGAAGGATAATTTTTTGCAGCTGCTGTTTTGGCAGTTTGGTTACTGATACGCAAATAGACTTCAACAAAGAGGAATATATAACAGAAAAAAAGAGAACAAAAATAAAGAGAGAAGACAAAATAACAACATTGCCAAGAATAAAAACACGAACAACCACTTACTCTGATAGTCGATATTGATATCTTAATGAAAGAAATTATTATCGCTCGTATAATTTGACAGGATAGCCATTTCACAGAAGTGTTAATAGAAAATGTTCTTTAGTTTTCTTAGACAAGATTTATCGTGATGAAGTTACTGATATCATTTGTTTTGAATTATCTTTCTATTCTCATATAGAAAGATAAAAAGTGTTTGAAATCCCACTCAGAGTGTAACTGGGAAGTGACTGTTAAAATCGTCTGTCATTTTATATATTCCCTGATATGTGGCGATGATAATGATGATGATGATGACGACGATGACGATGACGAACTCGACGACGATGGTGATGATAATGATGATGATGATAAAATAATCTTTATTTCGACACACATCTGATCTACAACAACAGGTGAAAATCAACTTATGGATCTATCTATCTACCTATATATCTTTCTTTATGTCTGCCTGTCTGTCTGTCTATCATTATAATTACTCTCTCTATGTATGCGCGCATATAAATACATATATACTCATATATACACTCTTATGTATGTATACGTACATACATACGTGTATATGCATCTACGTGATATATGTATGCAAGTTTGGCTGTTCGGTAAGACGCTTATTTTCCAGTCACATTTTTCCGGGTTCAGTCCCTCTTCGCGACATCTTGGGTAAGAAAATTCTACTACAGCCTTGGACCGACCAATACCTTGTGAGTAGATTTGTCAGACGGAAACTGAATGACGCCCGTACCCACTGATGAGAGCATATTAAGGTTCGACAATCGTTTAAAGATTGTTCATAATTTTTCAAATGTGCGGAGAAATGATTTAAATTTGCCTGGTTTATAATTATACAATATGTTGCATACACACGTAAACACACACGTATGTATGTATATATATATATATATATATATATATATATATATATATATATATATATATATATACATATATAAATATAGATATATATATATATAATATATATATATATATATGTATTTATATGTATATGTATGTATGTGTGTGTGTGTGTAAGTATGTATTTGTGTGTCTGTGTTTGTCATCACACCATCACTTGACAACTGGTGTTGGTAAGTTTTTGTCCACGTACGTTAGCGTTTCTGGAAAAAAAAGAACATAGAATTAGTACTAGGCTTACAAAGAATAAGTCCCGAACCGATTTGTTAGACTAAAAGGCAGTGCGCTCTAGCATGGCCGCAGTCAAATGACTGGAACAAGTAAAATACTAAAAGAATATACATATACGTACATGCAGAATTGCGTACTCACACATATATGTGTATATATGTATATGCGAATGCATATACATATATATGCATACATTCATTTATGTATAAATATATATATATATGCATGTATATATATATATATATATATATAATATATATATATATATATATATATATATATATATATATGTGTGTGTGCATGTATATATATATATATATATGTGCAAAATATTGTTTGTTAGTACACACAATAATACTCACTAGGTCACAGATATAAAAATAATTGGAAACCAAACAAGTTTGTTTGGTTGTATTCATTTGTTATTTGTGCAATTATTAGCCAGCCGCTTTTGTATGGTATCATGTTGATTGGGGAACGCTATGAAATCAACCTCAGATTAGCAGCATTCTCGAATTTTCGTTTAACATTTTAAGACAATCATCAAAATTACAAGGATATAAACACACCAATAGTAATTTTCATGCCATGCTAAACAACCGTATATACATACCTAAAAGCACTCTTTTACACACACGTATAGATTTATACACGAATATAAACAGTCACTCCCAATGTCACATAGATAGACACACACATATGCCTGCGTATACCTACAAGCAATCTCTTACACACACGTATACATATATACACGCATATTAGCAAACAGTCACTCCCAATCTCACATAGATAGGCACACACATATACCTGCGTATACAGAGGTGCGAATGGATATTGAGGCAGCTTTCTTTAATATTCATGGGAATAAACATTTAGTGTAAGGTAACATCGTACTTGGATTTTGAATGGATTCGTCCTGTAATATAAATTCCTCAGGCATTTATCTAAATACTACTAAAACTCTGTGATTGCTTGCTTGCGTGTCCGCTTGTCTGTAATATGTTACAGTGAGGGCGCGTGGCTTAGTGGTTAGGGCATTCGGCTCATGATCGTAAGGTTGTGAGTTGGATTCCCGGCGACGCGTTGTGTCCTTGAGTAAGACACTTTATTTCACTCAGCTGGCAAAAATGAGTTGTACTTGTATTTCAAAGGGTCAGCCTTGTCACTCTCTGTGTCACGCTGATTATCCCCGAGAACTACGTTAAGGGTACACGTGTCTGTGGAATGCTCAGCCATTTGCACGTTAATTTCACGAGCAAACTGTTCCGTTGATCGTATCAGCTGGGACCCTCGTCGTCGTAACCGGCGGAGTCTTAAAAAAAATATGTTACAGCCAAGCTGACCCATAATAGGAGAATACTCTAAAATATGAATACAAACAGAATAAAAACAATCACGAATTCTCGAGTTATGTGGTTTTGGTGGGATCGTTTCCACATATTTAAGAAGTGAAACCTGGAGTTATCGCCTTTTATCATGAACCCCTTTAAAAATAGCTAGACAGACAAATAAAGTAAGGTATTATTGAAATATGAATTCAAACGGAATAAAACAAGTTTCACGTTAATCAGACGACGGCTTCCCGAGATGCGCGTATTGTAGGGTGTTCCCAGTTGCAGTCACATATCGTGAGATTTTATAATTACGTCAACGCTCCCAAATTTGCCATACTGAAATAATTTTCCACATATATATATATATATGTAATAATAATAATAATATTAGGGAGTAAATCCAAACTTACAGGGAAAAATTAGATTTAGGATTTGCCGAATAGTGTTTTAATCTCTAAGTTAATATAATATATATATATATATATATATATATATATATATATATATATATATATATATATATATGCGTGTAGGAGGGGGGTAGGTGAGTGTAGGTATATATTCCTGTCTATGTGTGTCCAACATTCATCATTTACAACTATTGCTGGTACATTTATGTCCTATAAGTTAGCGGTTCGGCAAAAGTGACGGTCGAATAAGTACATGGGCTACTAATAATAAGACCAGATGTCGTTTTCTTCGACACACCCCCTTTCAGTCTTCTCTCCTACATTCCTGCGGTGGAATGACTGAAATACGTAAAATAATAATAAATATATACATATATATACTAATGGATATATATATGTATATATATATATATATACTAATGGATATATATATATATATATAATATATATATATATATATATATATATATAATATATATATATATATAATATATAATATATATATATATATATTATACTAATGGATATATATATATATATTTGTTTGTGTGTGGTGTGCATGTATATACATATGCATATATGTAATTGAAATATACTGAAAATCAAAAGACAAAGTCAAGTGTATAAAAACAAACAGGTGTATTATTTTGCCGCTAGGGAAAATTAGAAAATATGTTACGTTTTGCGCCTACCCTCCTCAATATGAAGAAAGACGAGGAAATAAATAGAGGGAAAAATAAATCTTCGGAGTTAGCGGACAATCATGGCGAGTGTATATGAATATATGTGTGTGTGTGTGTATGAGTATGTGTCTGTGGGCATCTATGTATGTATACAATAAGCAAATAAATAACCAAGATCCAGGGAATAGTGCGTTACGGCCGTTTCCGGCGACTCCATTTAATCGACCAATGTAAGCATTGCATCAGCTTGAAATGCAGCGCCTTCCTCAGATGAATAAGCCCATATTGTTTTTCAGAGGAGGCGCAATGGCCCAGTGGTTAGGGCAGCGGACTCGTGGTCAAAGGATCGCGGTTTCGATTCCCAGACCGGGCGTTGTGAGTGTTTATTGAGCGAAAACACCTAAAGCTCCACGAGGCTCCGGCAGGGGATGGTGGTGATCCCTGATGTACTCTTTCACCACAACTTTCTCTCACTCTTACTTCCTGTTTCTGTTGTACCTGTATTTCAAAGGGCCGGCCTTGTCACTCTCTGTGACACGTGTCTGTGGAGTGCTCAGCCACTTACACGTTAATTTCAAGAGCAGGCTGTTCCGTTGAATCGGATCAACTGGAACCCTCGTCGTCGTAACCGATGGAGTGCTTCCATCCATTGTTTTTCAACATACTGGATGCACAATTACGTATTCTAGCAAACTTCTCATCAGAACTAGAGAATAAAACAATTGCATGGTTGTTGCTATTATTGTAGCAAAATTAAAATACCCCATCTACAACTTGCAATGGCAGAAGAGAATAAAAATGAGGTGTAGAGATGGTAATATAGCAACATTTATCTTTCTCCTTATCTCAATCAAAAGATGAAATGCAGCTAGTATTCCATATCCACTGAGAATTAAAACCACTGGGAATTGACAATTAAGTTCTTGTGCTGGTAATAATTTAATTAATGTCAGATACTCTTCCCTATCCCTATTTTACTGTGGCTATAAATTCGATATGATTGCATAAGGGAACATGCCTCAGAAGATGTCAGGAAGATAATGGTATATGTCCAGAAATACGAAGGGTATGTGTGACGTAAACTATTTTATTATTATAAGATAAAAGGGGCCTAAAATAGAAAACAAAGTAAATCACAATGAGAACTAAATGCGTATTAAGTGTACAGGGGTAAAATGTGTTTCCAGATTTCGCAAAATCCATATATTAGTATATTTTGTATAATAAATAATAACATTCTCAAATTTGCAAAGGGATTTAAGACTAGATGATATATAAACCAAATTAAGGTATTCAAAAATAGAGTATTTTTATATAAAATAGACACCTCATAATGCATCGTTGATGCAAACTGTTAGGGTTGTCATGAGAAAAATCTTTCAACAACGAACCCATAATTACATCCAGATTTCATCCGAGAAAGATGTATACTTCTTATATTCACTGAAAACAAGGGATTAAAGGCATGCATGCATACATACATACATACATACATACATACATACACATATACACACACACACTCACACACACATACACACACACACACACATACACACACACATACATATATATATATATATATATATTATATATATATATATATATAATATATATATATATATATTACATATATATATATACATACTCATCGTGGCTGTGTCAGAATACACTTGGCACACGTGATGCGTGATATAACGGAAACCAAATTCAAGTGTTGTAACGAATTCTCAAATCAGAGAATATTTTACTACATTTGTTAAAATATGTCCAGTGGAGGATACTACTCATCAAGTAGGTGATAGTCACTTGAGATGAGAAATTTCGTGTGAATTCATTTTGCGTTTAACAGTCTATAACACGGTGAATACACTTACAGCTTTAAAGTACCCCATAATTACTTGTGCATAAGAACGTATACATGTATATTCATACATACAGATAGACATACACAATATAGACGTACCAATTTGTTAAGTTTTGAATATGCTGACTCGAAACCTATTGAGTTTTCTGCTAATTAGTATCAGCTTTCATACGGAAGAATTCCTGTGTTTTCCTGTGTAAAATGATGTGTTGCATTTCGAAAGTCATGCAAGGACTTTTTACACCTTGTCAGTACTGATAGATCAAAATATATTCCCAGTAACACTTAAGACAGTATCATCTTCTAATTTTAAAGGGATCTCCTAATACAATACTTTTCCTTGCATTTAACAAGAGAGTAATTTAGTCGTTATTTGCTCACTATTGCACACTTAGATGATTGGTGTATTACTTTATAGTAAAATTAGCCTGGTCCATTACAACACTAAATTATATGCTTGTGGCTTCTGTTAAAATTGGTTCACAACAACAATGCTAATATGGCGAACTTGTTTTGCATTGTTTCATTTTAGTAATTACACTTGTATATTACACTTGTCAGTTACACTAATGAATCATAAGTTGATGACTACCACATCTTTATCATGCAAGATTAGTGGAGTACAGTCGTCCGAAATTTCCTGTCCGTTGTCCAGTTTTAACCAATGCATACTTGCCCCAGACGCAGAGGAATACCATTGTTCATGGCAACAGCTCATTCACTCGTCAATGTCAACCATAAATACAGGCTAGAGAGTAACATATTGCTCTGCCTGCTTTAATTGCTGAATATTAATTTATTCTTAAGGTTTCCGTATTTACACATTGATTACATAATAAATAGCATAACTTGTTTAATTTAGTATTCCACTGCTTGGAGCACATTGTTTTGTGGTGCAAATTCAAATACTACAAAATGTTATAGAAATTAATAAAAAAAAAAATTAGTGAATCTATTCTTTACTGTGAATGTGTACTGTTACCGTTAGTCTCATTCATAGTGAAAAAGAAAGAAAACAAACGATTTCTAATCTCCTTTCTTTCGGTAAAATAAAAATGCCTACATGTTAATATTCATGTGTATGATTTTAGTGATTTTAATATTTGTCAAATATTACAAGCTCAATTAATGTGCCAAAAGCATAAAATGGTATTCGATTGAAAATTATGTAAATGTCGATTCGTGATAACAAATTGAGGATTGTGGCGATGATGAAAACTAAAGAAAGACATACGAAGTTCCTTGCCTGCATTGACTTATTTCCTATTATACTTTTCAGTATATTGCCGTTGAATGTTATTTGAATGACATATTTCCGATTTAATTGAAAAGCAATTTGAGAATTTGTAACTTCAGTTTTATTTAAGCATCAGTTTAATTACTGTTTTGGAGAGTTATGTGTGAGGCTTAGACTGGGCATGCAGTACACTACCTGTAAACTCTAGGGGCCCTATCTAATATTTTGTTTATTACAAGTGGCGAGAACAATAACAATATGTCGTGTAAACGCACGAAGAAGCGCCTGCAATATTTGGTTAAGTGAATAACTTCATATTAAATTTAATGAAATCCTGAAATATAGTAGTATTTAATGGAGGGGAAGTCTTCATCATAAACGATTCGCAGAATCATCGCAGAATCATACCAGTGATAGTTACAATTATTTAAAATTTCAATTCAAATGCTAATGTTATTTAAATGCTATACGTTCATCATTGCAGGGATAATAAAATATGCAGAATCCGAGTTCGTGAGATATTCCTTAGGAATTATGTGTCACTGATATCACCAGCCTACACAAAAAACACGAAAGACCGAGACAAAGTTTCTTTGCTTCGACTAGAAGATCGAGGACCACCACTAACAATATATAGTTGTTTATGTTTTATTGTGGTTAGTATTTCTGTGTATATTAGTGCAGCGAGCAGCCAGAATAGTTATCACACCGGACAAAATACTTTGCATCTTTCCATCTGTTTTCATGTTTGAGTATAAATTCTGCGGAGGTCGAGTTTGCTCTTCATCCTTTCTGAGGTTGAGAAAATAAATACCAGTTCAACACAAGGGTCAATATATATTTCTTTATTGCCCACAAGGGGCTACGCATTTCGCCCGACGTGCTAATGATTCTGCCAGCTCGCAGCCTTTGTCAGCTATAATCGATATAACTTCTCACGCAAAAGCGCCAAAAATTTGAAGTCAGTATTACCGTATATTTGTTTATTATTCAGAAAACTTGTCACAGTTAAATGTAGTTTAACAATATGCACGACAGAACAACGACAGAAGTATGTTGCTATTATTTTCTGATTATTGTCGATTCAAACAAATTATAAACGCCTTCTGGAAATCGCCTCCTCACTACCATCGTACTATTGATGAAATAAATTATAATATCTCAACAATACTTACAAATGTACTAGGAGGAAAAAAAACAAAACTGAAGTATAAGGATATTCATGTCTGAAATATGAACATTAGAAAAGTTATGTTCTTGCTCTTATTTTCAACCGAATCATCATTATTATAAGAGGGTATTTTAAGTTTGTTTTATTCTTATTGTACCTGAGTCGTAATTTGATTTCGATATATGCTACAGCATGAAAAATAGAGCGAATGCTAGCTATCGTTTTAATCGTTTCGTTATTTTATTGATGTCCACAAAAGTGAAAATAGAAAGCTTTTAATAATTTATTTTATTTCAGGCAGTAACTATCAAGAGCGAGACAGTGAAATACATTGAGTAATAATACTCCATCATATGTTCCACGGTACTTGTATTCAGAGCTATGAGAGCATAGAAAACAAAATCAACTTATATTTCTTGCATACAAGATTATAATCTCCCAATGGTTTTAGGGGCAGATCATGACACGACATAAAAGCACAGAAGAATAGAACAACTAAAGAAAATTCTATATCCAAAATCTGCAATGAAAAGATGATAAACAATTGTCATTGAAACACGTTAAGAAGATTTTATTCATAGTTTCCTGAAATACTTGGAAACCAAACCTGATACACGAAATATTCTGGTAACTACGTCAACGAAAAAAAAAATAACTGAAGAAACATCATAAAACGTGATATTCATGCAGATATGATTAAAGAAAGATCACGAAAAAGGTATAGTAAAGATGTAAAATAAATTTGAGTTTCGTTTTCTAATCCACATTAACTTCCAAGTTTCTGTCAAGATATTAACGATTTGTGATCACATTAAACAACAAGAGAATAACACCACACACACACACGGATTCATAGATCGCTGAAATACGAATATAATTCCGTTTTCGGTTATAAATATATGAAATAAACCCCTATACAACTGTCCGTTAAATGTATAGCTTGTGTCTCGCACACAAAATTTTATTGTCGATGCCATGTGTAATTAGATGTTACTTATGGTTTCCTCTCCTTTCACATTCAGCTCAGATCACGTATACATACATAAATACACGTATGAATTCACACACAGATATAGCTCCGTACATAATTCATACGTGTATCTGTCTTTCTGAGTGCATATGGGGGTATGTTGTGTGCATGAAAGGTGATTATATCGTGTACACAATAGAAAATAAATGTGAAGTCAGTACTTCAAATTGGCAACATTCACAAGGTGTCTTTTATATTTTCAATTGCAAAATGAGATGATTGTCTTATAAATTTAACATGTCTACTACTACTACTACTACTACAACTACAACAACAACAACTACCATTACTACTACTACTACTACTACTACTACTACTACTACCACCATAACTAACAACAGCAACACCACCACAACCAACACCATCACTACCACTACTAGTACAACTACTACTACTACTGCTACAGCTGCTACTACTACTACTACTACTACTACTACTACTACTGCTGCTACTACTACTAAAACTACTACTAATACTACTACTACTACTATCATCATCATGATCTTAATCAGGAAACAATAACTGGTTCACTTCACTGTAACTCATTGTTTCATGTGCAGAAATTTTATCTGCAATCACTTTAGTCAATATCCGACAATATTAAACTACATATGCAATACACCCGATAGGTAAATTGATACATATACGCGTAAAGCAAAGATAGATAAACATGCAGACAGAGACACGTTGATGAAAGGCACACGCTAAGACATACACACATACACGTGTGTATGCATATATGTATGTAACATAATAACACACGTTTTTGCATATACTAGTGTTTGTATACACAGGATGCAACACAGCCATAGATATTTACAGGTATAAATACTGAATATGATAAAAGATTTCTCGTATCGTAGGAAGATTTAATCACATATACAGAAAATTATTAGCAACTGTGAAACGAAATATTTGTCTGAATAATTTCCATACGTAATGCAATAAAATATAACATTATTATAGAAGAAACTACAACTGATAAAATTCATGAAAATATAATGTGCCTCAGTATAATATATTGTGTTTCTGGATGTGTAGAGATGATGGTGTAGAAATATTCTATGGTTTGATTAGGTAGTTTTCTTTCTTATCTATATTGTGAGTTAAAATCTTGCTAGTTTTAACTTTTGGCGACCAGAGAGACAAATAAAGGGTAGAAAAGTTCTAATTTTCCTGTTAATACCCCACAAAATGTGCAGTCCTTTTGGTTATATAGACGTTAAGCTCGACACAAGAAGCCGATTATATATCTTTATATATAAACGTCAAGTTGTGTGTCTGTCTCCTACGATTTAGATTCCTAACTACTCCCATATTTTGCGGTGCAGTTTAACCAAAACCGGGTATCTTATAGTCGTGATTCATATCGAGGCGCGCGTCTACGATGAGTCTACTATTTAAAAAAAAAATTACCATATTTTTTTCCATTTTAATGCATTTTCTTCGCTATTATATAAGGGAAGTAACTCTCCAAAAATGTCTACGATGAGTCAACAATTTAAAAAAAATATTTACCATCATTTTTTTCCATTTTTAATGCATTTGTTTGCTATTTTTTTGCTATAACTCTCTAAAAATGCTTATATAGTTATTTCCCTTACAAACCCGAGCAACGCCGGGCGATACTGCTAGTCCCTTAATAAATCTCAAAAACGTATGAATATTGAAGACAAAGAAACATGGTTTTATACGGTGTAGTGATCTATAACAAATGTAACAAGTTTTTCTTTCACATGCCATATAATGAATATTATACATAGAGCCAAATTTGAATAAGTTCATACAAAATACCACAACATAAAAAGAATAGTGTTTATATACATGCAATATTTCTTTCATAAAGTGCTCGAAGCAACATCGTTGATCAGGTGCTAAACAACACAGGAAACAACTCTGAGTATTTCTTCGCGAGTATTGTTCTTTCTCATATAAGTTACGCTATATCAGGTCATGTGAAAACAAGGAATATATTTCCTAGAAAAATTCAGATGTCGATCCCGCCAATGATATTTTTAACTTGCGATAGATAACGTCTCATCTGTCTTTACTCTAGTCGCATCACGTCCAACTCTATTGAGAGACGTCATGATGCAGAATTTTAAAATACCATGTGCTTATGTGGCATGTGTGTACAAGATGACTTTTTAATGATTCTTCGTTAACTTAGAATTGCTTCTGTAGAAATTAGTTTTATGTTTAATTAGCAAATGCAGCGTAGCTTCTGGTATTTAAATGTGCAAGTTGTCAGTTACCGTTCTTAATTAATGAATAACGAGGAAGGTTTTAGTTTCAGGGTTATAAGCTAACCTTATTGAAAGATAACAGAAACAATAATGCATAAAAAGAAAACCAAAATGGATTTGATTATTCTGCAATGTCAGTATAAGCTTTAACGAAGGAAAGTTCACGAAATACGAAGTGAAGCGAAATAATATTTCCTCACACATTCGTATTTCAAACATTTAGAAATACACACACAACAACAACAACAACACATTGCAAGACATGTATCAGAATTTTGCTCGCAGATTCAAGCCGATGTGTAAATGGAAGAGACTATTTCTGTAATAAGTGACAAAACAACGTATCTTTCACATGCAGATGTATGGTTAACCAAACACAATTCAAAAGTACACGTTTTGTTATTCTGGCAAACAGATAATATTCAAAGGGAAAAAAAAAATAAACGAATAAATTCATAACACAACACGATACATAGATACACACAAATGCTTAACCCACCATATACGAGTAAATATATATATATATATATATATATAATATATATATATATATAATATATATATATATATATATATATATATATATATATGTATATATATATATATATATATATATAATATATATATATATATATATATATATATATATTATATATATATATATATTATATATATATATATATATATATTATATATATATTATATATATATATATAATATATATATATATATATATATATATATATATATATATATATATATATATATATATATGTGTGTGTGTGTGTGTGTGTGGAGGCGCAATGTCCCAGTGGTTAGGGCAGCGGACTCGCGGTCGTAGGATCGTGGTTTCGATTCCCAGACCGGGTGTTGTGAGTGTTTATTGAGCGAAAACACCTGAAGCTCCACGAGTCTCCGGCAGCGGGTTGTGGCGATCCCTGCTGTACTCTTTCGCCACAACTTTCTCTCACTCTTTCGTCTGTTGCCTGCTCACTTAGCCAGCGGGGTTGCGTCATTTGACGGCTAAAACAATGCGAAGCGCATTTTGACCACCGATATGTAGCAACATCTGATAGCCTGGTCGGTCACGGTGATCACGGTGATATATATATATTGATTTTTGATTTTAATATACTATTATATTTTATATATGATAGTGATTTTATATGTTCAATTATAATACAAAAAATAAAATGTTAGGTTAATTTGATGGTTTAGTCTATACATTTATAGAGTACTAACATATTCTTAAACAAGAATGTTGCTGACAGTTAGCTAAAGTGTCTTCTGCCTGCGATGAATTAGTTTTAGTCTTGCGTTTACAGGGTCTCGTTTGAGTCAAAATCATATTTTCGGGTGTAGGGCTTTTTATGCTATTACGGGAAGGCGTTTGGATAAAAAAAAATATTGACTAATTTTGCGGTTATGATATTCTTCAGAATTTATACTTCCATGTAGAAATTAGTAAATGAGCCTGTAGGTTATTCTCCTTTGTTAAGTAGGGAAAAGTGATCGCAGCATTTTTTACTTTTGGTAATATTGGATTTAATTATTTTATTTTGACGAGTCAAAGTTACAAAGTCCAATATTTAAACCGATAGTAATTGGGTGGGAACTCGTCTTTATTTTCATAAAATAATGCGGAGAGGTGTTACTTTTGGACTGACCATGTCTTTACTTATTGTTCTTTCGGGGTATTAGTCATAGAGGTTATTAGTCATACATACCGTGAAATAGTAGATATTCGCCAAAAATAATTTATTCTTATCCTTTGAGGATTGGCGGCAAGAACCCAAACCCTGCTGTTACACATAAAAGCTTCCAGCAGCATTCCACTCCAGGCCGTTATTGACTGCAATCCCTAGCAGCTTCACATAACCATGTGAACAACGCGTAATCTCTTGTTTAAAGGGTTTGGGTTAAACACTGGCGTGCAGACACAGTCAGAGCAATGTGCTATGCCCCGTCCAGCGGACACAGGTTTGTACTTTCAGCCACAGCAGTCTATACCTATTCTTACTTCCTTTAAAGTGTCCACAGGACAATGATTGGGAAGTAGTTACGACATATAAAGTTGAGACAGCTCGCCTCAAATCCCATTCAGGAGCGATGGATATCGATGTTTCGCCATTTCGTTGGATTTTCAACATCCCGTAAATGAACCGAACTGGAGAGGAACTGAAATGCCAGCCAATGTGACATATTTTAACTGATAAATGCAAAGCAGCTGCAGTATTGAGGAAAAAAGTTATGCTCCTGTCCGGTACAGAAGTGTAAAACCACTATAAATATCCAGAAGTTTCTAGAACTTGACCTTTCGCCAATATGAAATACCGATGTGAGATGACATCGGGAAGATTCAAAGTCGTAGCCTTAACTAAAATACTGCCAAAATTAATCGATTGAGATGTGCAACTGAGCAGCTTGATCAAGAGAAATAAAGCCACCTTAGCGTTAAGGAGAGACTAAGAATAAACGCACTTTAGATTAGTTAAAAGTTGATGCTGTTATCAGAGAAACAATCATATACATCCTGTCACATTGATCTCAGGAAATGTGTCATGTTTGATTTTATTCATGAATACTAGACAACATATAGAGATCATTGGTAAAGTGTGCTCAGCATTTAAAAATGGAGGATATAACATGCAAGGCACTATATTTAGGGTGGTGACTCTTCTGCAAAAAGCGATGCAGTTAGAATCTACTAAATAGAGGATGCAGATTATTAAAAGACTATATATATATACTGTTCAACCGATTTTGTTTCAACTTCACTGGAAATTATACTACGGCTGTATTTTTTTCTGACGATACAAATTTATTGGCCAAGTGTGATACCAAGAAAATACGAATGGGAACACCTAAAGTATATATATTATTATTAAATAGCATCTTTACATGTACTTAAAATAAAACAGGTGCCTTAAGAAATGCACAGTTATTGTTTTTGAAAGCATCAATTATAAGTAATTGAATTAACTTAAAGTATTAATTAAAAGTATCATTTTGGAATATTGCTTAAACAATACTTGTTTCACTCATTTGACTGCGGCTATTCTGGAGAAGATGGTCTTATAATAATAGTACAACGAGAAACAGAGGTGATATGAATAGTGGGAACTTGAAGTAGCCGTTTCCGCACTTTTAACCGACATAATATAAAGATAAATCTTTACTTCAAACAGAATTTCGTATTTCAAACCAAATTCTTACAGTGAATATTCAGAAATCAACCAGGCATATTTTACCTACTTATGATCGGAATCGAGCAATTCTGAATAGGAATTTTTTAGTCGTAATGTATTAAAGAATAATCTACTTTTCTATTGAGTCCTATAATTTATCGCTTTTGGTGTATCAATACACACTCAATTTTTTTTCGAAAACAGAAAGTTTATGTAATGATTACCCAATATTAATTTTTAGTTGAACGTGGATAAAAGTAAATGTTGTGAGTAGTCTCACGGTGTTTGAAAATTGGAAACAAATTTGAAATAAACGGACATTCATTTTTAGATAACATAAAATGTCCCCTCCGCTTACTACTAAACAGTTTTAGCTGGCAGAAGCATTTTCACGCTGGGTGAAATGCTTCGCAGTATTTCGTCTGTCTTTACCTTCTTAGTTAAAATTCTGCTGAGGTCGAATTTGCCTTTCATCCTTTCGGGGTCGATATATTAAGCACGAGTTGTGTCATGGGGTTGATCTAATCTACTGGCCCCTTCTACCAAAATTTCGGGCCACGTGCCTATAGTAGAACAAAATATGAAATTGTTTCAAATTAACTGGAATAACTGTCATTCGTTTTGGAAGAGCAATACTATGTTAGGTTAGTGAACAGCTGCTGCTGTAATCGTAAACTTTACAAAAACTGACGACGACGCTTCCATCTCAGAATATAGCACACTGCTACGAACGGCAGCCAAATGTTGTATGCATTAAACTCCACTGTATTTTTAAGTTATGATAGAGCACTAGAGCTACCATACCAGAGAAACGGACAGAATGTTAATATCCGGGACGCATTTTTACGTTAATCATATCAATTATATTCAAACCGCGATTAGATAAGTATAACATCAAAATAATCATTCATGTTTATCAGTCAATACGAATGCAAATATGCTAGAAAACGAAATCAGTCGTTTTCCTCGAAATATCTGGCATAATAAGGGCGGTGAGCTGGCAGAAACTTTTGTACGCTGGGCGAAATGCGTAGCCGTAATTCGTCTGCTATTACGTTCTGAGTTCAAATTCCGCCGAGGTCGACATTGCCTTTCATCCTTTCGGGGTCGATAAATTAAGTACCAGTTATACACTGGGATCGATATACTCGACTTAATCCGTTTGTATGTGCGTGATTGTCCTCTCTGTGTTTAGCCCCTTGTGGGTAGTAAAGAAATAGAAATATGTGGCATAATTAACCAAAAGCATGACCTACAGACGTTTGTATAATGACAAATACAACAGAGAAATATCTTGCTCATTATAGCCTTTGAAATAATACGATTTCGTGTCACTCTAAGCGTAAATTACGGCTCCAGAATTATTCCAATAGATTAATTCTTCCCGAAGCACGAAGCAACCAACACTTCAAGCTAACAAACCTATTACACTTGAAGGTTTGATATTCATGGACAATCGATGTATAGCAGACAATACTCTATTCTCAGTTTGTCTCTCACCATTATCTCTGCTGCAGGGGTTTTTGTGGGAGAGTTCAGCTCCGGTTCTTTCGATTTACGTCACCTGTTTAACAAACCAACTTCATTACAAGCGGCTCTTTCTAGCGTCAATTTCATCGTTCGTAACTTAGTAATTACACCCTTGGAGTTAACGCTTGATATTTTCTCGCCTTTTCTGTAAGCAACCAACGTGTCACTTTACCCATGCATCGAACTGTCCTCTAACTTTTGAGATTTCCGCATTTCGATCTTGTCACATCTCCTGTCTTCCACCTCGTAAATTGTATAACAAGCACCACGGAAATCTTTTCTCTGTCACACACTTTCTTCTTTGAAGGTCATCTCCAATTCTGCCGTCAATCCCACACCTACCTTCATCTTTCCACTATTACTACTTTCAATGGAATACTCTCCTCGCCTTCGTACTTTGGTTCTCTTTCCGATGTACCCTTACAAACTTCATAATCGAATTTTCGTCGTTCCTCTGTCACACTGTTTCAAGCCTGTACTAACATACCTCATATTTTTCTTTTCATTATCTTTCTTGACATTTTACCAAAGCTTCGAGGTTTCATAGAAGTTTCACTAACTTTTCATATTGTTTTCCATAGTATTTGGTATCAAACATTTTTCTCTCGTAATCTCAGAGTAATCATTCGAAAAATGTTCATATTCCCACCTTGTCTCACGGTCCATCTCCTGAAAACATTCTTTAAAACTTCCCTATGCTTTTTTTACTGCTTTTGTATGCATCGGTTATAAGCAACATCTCACAAATATCTTATGCCATTTTTGGTACTGTGTTTTAAAGCACGAACGCTTTAACTGATTCGTATACACATTTTCACTTCAATCAGTTATTAAATATACACACGTAGCAAATCTCAAACAATCGCACCTACCGAAATCATTTATATTTCCACACGCTGGTACAGCTATACATATATATACACTACGCTAATTTACGTAACCAAAGATAGTACTTTACGCATGTCTCCAGAAGAAGAAGCACTGTCAAACATTTCTAAATATTCGTCATTTCTTGTACTCAACACACAATCACTGATTTCTCCTTGGTGGCTGAAAATTTTTAGGCTGTCATTGGAAGGTCTGATGCTATATTAGTGAAATCTTGCATGCATTAATCTCAACAATTCCTATTAAAAATCGTATTGTTTTCTCCAAGGCTAACTGACATATGCCTGTTCTCAGGAAACACCAAATGCAATTAGTAGCAACTTCTCTTGAAGATGGTCAATTTTTTTGCAACGTGATATTAACAAGTACCTGCAGAAAAGCTGTTCACATCTCAAATATATTTATTTTGAAAGGGCTGGTACGTTAGGAAATGACACTCTAGATTTATCAACTGTGCAAAAGTGGGCAGCTAAATTTAGGAAGGGAAATTTGAACCTTAATATGACCCAAGTTCTGGACTCCTGCAACAACGGAAGGAAAGAAAAACACTTTGAGACATAGACAAGAATCAGTGGGACCCGTGGATGCACCAACTATAAGGAAGATAATGGTTTTTCGTGGTTACAAGAGGTAGTGTTTACCGACTCTCTTGAAAAGAACTACGGCATCGATGGAGAAGACTTTGCTAACTCGCTGACACAGTTATAAACAGCTCTCAAGATTAAACCTCTAGGAAAACAGACGAAATGGAACACCTTCCATTGGAACAAATTCTCCAGAACACAAGGATTTCGTTTCCATGGCTATTGTTCGTGTGTGTAGCTTTGAGATGGCTGATTCACCTCTTTCTTGGTTTCGACCCATATGATAATCATCTGGTCGCCAGCATGTCTGGGGACCCGGATCACATTGAAGATGATGCCATATCGGCTGTTGATGCGATTTCCGCCCAACAAGTTGAAAGCTTCTTTGCCATTGTTATCCAAGAACTGCAACACCGATGGAAAGAAGGTGTGGCTCGCAATGGGATCTATCTCGAAAAATAAACCACATTTTAGTACATTCCAGGTGAGTAGTTTGGTTTTTCTATGAACATGTCAGCAGAATCTCGAAATAGTGAGAATTCATTTTTATGCATTAGTAATATTTTCGTTTTAAACACGAAATAACTCTATTTCATACACTTTTGTGTATTTTACTTTCTGAATGAGCACAAATATCCGAAACAAGATTTTCCTTTTTCCTTTAACATTCTGAAATGTTAAACCGATGTTGTATTCGTAAAAAATTTCTTTCTTGTATCGTATTCAGGATTATATTGTTTACGTTATATATGAATATATAGGTATATGTGTCTATGTATAAATGTTCACACACGCGCACGCACCATATACGCAATAAAATTTATGTGTGCGCGTGTGTGTGTGTTTTCAGACAGATAAAAGCAAAGTATCGTAGATACCACATACATTTTGCAACCAAGTGTTTTCAGCTTCAGTGGCACAGTACGATAATTTAGGCAAGTGTTTCTACTATAGCCCCGGGACAACCAATACCTTGCGAGAAAGATTAATTGATAGAAATGGCAGGGAATCACGTCGGATAAACATATATACATGTATATTTATGCATGCATGTATGTATTTATATATATATATATATATATATATATATATATATATGTATATATGTATTTATATATATATTTATATATATATATATATATATATATATATATAATATATATATATATATATATATATATATATATATATAAATAAAGTATAATAGCCATCTCAATATGGCCAACCACAAAGGATGGGTGTTACTGTAGCTCTTAGCCCCAGGAGATCATCGTCTCCAGCTGGCGTTAGGCACACTATCTGTGCACTTATGGTATTTGCAAAGGGAGGCCATCCCTTTCTCGTAAGCCTTAGTGATACGCACGGGCCGCAGTTTCGAGGTTGTTGCCTCTTGTCAACAGGCGGTAATCATCGGATTACGATGAATGGGAAAGCCTGTTTGCAAATATATATATATATGCGTTTTTTCTAGTAACTTCCGTTACTGATTTCGAAAAACTGTTTGCAAGCATTACTAAATCTCTGAACGAGATGTAAACAGTAACCGCTCGACAATGTAAAGTATAATAGCCAGCTCAACGTGGCTAACCACAAAGGGTGGGTGTTACTGTAGCTTTTAGCTCCCATATAAATTTGCATACAGGCTTTGTCTTTCATCGTAATGCGGTGATTACCGCCCGTTGACAAAAGGCAACAACCTCGAAACTGCGGTCCGTGCATATCACTTAGGCTTAAGAGAAAGGGATGGCCTCCCTTCGCAAATGCCATAAGAGCACAAATAGTGTGCCTAAAGCCAGCTGGAGACGATGATATTCTGGGCTAAGACGGTTAAGGTTCGAAATTTTCCCACAGTTTCCTAATATATATATATATAATATATATATATATATATATATATTATTTATATATATATATATTATATATCTTTATATGTAAATTGAGAAAAAAGGCTCAATAGAGGACAATAAAAACGTTCGGACAGATAGACGATATAACGGCGGATAAGAGAACCAACAATTAGATAGAGAGTAAAAAAAGACGAGTCATTCTTGGCCTTCTATCTCCAGTCAGGTGCCAGACGTCACGAACATTTCGGGGTGTTCGGGCTATTACTATTGCGATGGTTCGATCGTATTTGAACATACACGCATGAACTCCCCCCACACCCACACACATACACACGCCCCCCATATATATATATAATATATATATTATATATCCGAAATAGAAACACCAAGTAATGTACTTATACTATATATATATAATATATATATATATATATATATATATATATATAATATATATATTATATATCCGAAATAGAAACACCAAGTAACGTACTTATACGTATATATATATATATATATATATATATATATATATATATATATATATATATATATATAATATATATATTATATATCCGAAATAGAAACACCAACTAATGTACTTATACGTAATATATATATTATATAAAAGGGCTTAGTAAAATAAATTACTTTGCCGCATACTGAACTCATTAGAAATAGCAGCTAAAAAACTTTTTTAAAGCTATTTCTAATACTTAAAGAAAATCTCTCTCATATATAGTGTTTGCTTAATTCAACTCACAAAAGTTTGGGGTAAGGACATCGAAAAATCAAATGCTAAGGTTATTCGAGAACGTACGTTTCAAGATTAGTCAAAACACATTTCTATCATCAGCTCAGAAATTCCTTGGTTTGGATTTGGAAACACTGAAAATAAGAACATACCCTTTCGAAGATCTGCTCGTAACTAACAGTGCCAACAAATTCAAATAAGCAAGCGAAGAATCTCTGTTCTCCCCTTTCCACCAGCGTGGGTTAAAATCATCAAACACTATGCTTATTTCGGTAAAATCCGAAGCATTAATCAGAGGGAGATTAATTATAATTTCAACAATTGAGGGCAAAATTAATTAATTATTAATCAATTTCACCAAGTGTTCAGTATGCAAAGGGACCATTCAAGGCGAATTCAAATTATTACATTATATAAAAGGGCTTAGTAAAATAAATTACTTTGCCGCATACTGAACTCATTAGAAATAGCAGCTAAAAAACTTTTTTAAAGCTATTTCTAATACTTAATGAAAATCTCTCTCATATATAGTGTTTGCTTAATTCAACTCACAAAAGTTTGGGGGTAAGGACATCGAAAAATCAAATGCTAAGGTTATTCGAGAACGTACGTTTCAAGATTAGTCAAAACAACATTTCTATCATCAGCTCAGAATTCCTTGGTTTGGATTTGGAAACACTGAAAATAAGAACATACCTTTCGAAGATCTGCTCGTAACTAACAGTGCCAACAAATTCAAATAAGCAAGCGAAGAATCTCTGTTCTCCCCTTTCCACCAGCGTGGGTTAAAATCATCAAACACTATGCTTATTTCGGTAAAATCCGAAGCATTAATCAGAGGGAGATTAATTATAATTTCAACAATTGAGGGCAAAATTAATTAATTATTAATCAATTTCACCAAGTGTTCAGTATGCAAAGGGACCATTCAAGGCGAATTCAAATTATTACATTATATAAAAGGGCTTAGTAAAATAAATTACTTTGCCGCATACTGAACTCATTAGAAATAGCAGCTAAAAAACTTTTTTAAAGCTATTTCTAATACTTAAAGAAAATCTCTCTCATATATAGTGTTTGCTTAATTCAACTCACAAAAGTTTGGGGGTAAGGACATCGAAAAATCAAATGCTAAGGTTATTCGAGAACGTACGTTTCAAGATTAGTCAAAACAACATTTCTATCATCAGCTCAGAAATTCCTTGGTTTGGATTTGGAAACACTGAAAATAAGAACATACCCTTTCGAAGATCTGCTCGTAACTAACAGTGCCAACAAATTCAAATAAGCAAGCGAAGAATATATATATATATATATATATTATATATATATATATATATATATATATAGATAGATATAAATATATATATTATGTATCCGAAATAGAAACACCAAGTAATGTACTTATACGTATATATATATATATATATTATATATATATATATATATATAAGAAAATAGTAAAGTGTGAAAAAACGACAGAAGGCTTAAATGTTAAAAAATATATATATTTGTGTAAAAATGTCTGGAGAATATTGCAAAAAATTTTTTTCCTTTCCTTAAAATGACATAATTTTAAAAATTTTTAAAGAAATTACCGGTTTCGCGTGTAGCTTTTCAAATTTCTTGTGACGTTATGTTTATATTGCATGGAATTATCGTTGTTTTTATTTCCAGGAGATTTCTAAATAAGGGGAGGTAGTGAGTGATTTTTTCCGGTGTAGGGGAGATAATCGCTTAAAAATTTTTTTTCCCTTTTCCTTGTTAATTTCTCTGTGTCAGTATGTTCGGATGGTTGAGTCTGGGTTTGTACTTTTCAATGAAGAATGTTTCCTTGTTCAGTCTCATTTGTGTTGATGATCCGAAAGCACATTGGTAAAATGGGAAGATTAAAATTGTGGCAGTAGTTGCTTTGCGCATTTCTCAATGTGCTCACTAAAAGGTATCATTCTCTATTCTGGGAATGCAATCTGTTGTCGATGCAGTGTGCATCTGCGCCTGAGTGATAGTCCCGTGGAACCCACGTAGTCTTGGTGGCAGCCCGAGCATTTAATAACATAAATTATGTTTTCAGAGGCACAAGTAAAGTTAGATTTGATCTTAAATTTCTGTCCCTCTTTAAAGAAGAATTCTGATCCTTCCAATAGGTTAGGACATGTTGCACAGTTCGATCTACCACATTTTTTTACTTTTGCATCCGTAATTTTAGAAGACAATTTTGCCTTTGTGAGAATCTTTTTAAGTGATTTAGGCTGTTTGTAGCTTTTAATGATTTGGTGTATGTTTAGAATTTCCTTTTGGGTTTTTATGAAGTATTGGTAAATTCTGGGTGAATTTACCGGTATGCAGTCGCCCATGCATACCGGCCTCCCCTCTCCACGTCACCGATGTTGTCCAAGGGAAAGGCAAGGGCCGATACAGCTTGGCACCTGTGACGTCGCAACCATTTTCTACAGCTGAGTGAACTGGAGCAACGTGAATTAAAGTGCCTTGCTCAAGAACACAACACGCAGCCCCGTCCGGGATTCGAGGTCACAACCTCACGATCGTAA
This sequence comes from Octopus sinensis, assembly GCF_006345805.1. Classification (NCBI taxonomy): domain Eukaryota; kingdom Metazoa; phylum Mollusca; class Cephalopoda; order Octopoda; family Octopodidae; genus Octopus; species Octopus sinensis. The sequence goes on from NC_043015.1 coordinate 2,504,657, forward strand.
GCTCGACGCTCTAACCACTGAGCCATGCATATTTATATATATATATATACGTATAAGTACGTTATTTGGTGTTTCTATTTCGGATATATAATATATATATATTATATATATATATAAATATATATATTATATATCCGAAATAGAAACACCAAATAACGTACTTATACGTATATATATATATATAAATATGCATGGCTCAGTGGTTAGAGCGTCGAGCTTACGATCGTGAGGTTGTGACCTCGAATCCCGGACGGGGCTGCGTGTTGTGTTCTTGAGCAAGGCACTTTAATTCACGTTGCTCCAGTTCACTCAGCTGTAGAAATGAGTTGCGACGTCACAGGTGCCAAGCTGTATCGGCCCTTGCCTTTCCCTTGGACAACATCGGTGACGTGGAGAGGGGAGGCCGGTATGCATGGGCGACTGCTGGTCTTCCATAAAAAAAAAACAACCTTGCCCAGACTTGTGCCTCAGAGGGTATCTCTCTAGGTGCAAACCCATGGTCAGTGCCTGACCGAAGGGGGTCAAAGAAAAAAAAGATATATTATATATCCGAAATAGAAACACCAAGTAATGTACTTATACATATATATATATATATATATGTTTGTGTTTGTGTGTGTGTGTGTGTGCACATGCGCACGTAGACACTCACATGGACATACATGCGCAGATACACATATTCTACTTTGGCAGAGATGAAATAACGTGCGCACAGTGCAGAATGGATATGAGAAATGTCTTTTAAAAGAATTGTATAATTTCACATAATTGTCTCAATATTTATGCTCGAATATGTGCAATTTTATGTGCCTTTATATATTTAAGTTTATATTTCTGCTTTTCATGCATGCAAACGTCTGTCTCCATAAGCATGTGCGTAGTACACGTTTACCTACGTAGACGTCATTGCCGTACAATGACATTTAGAGAGAATGCATATTTGAAAGTCAATATTACTACAAAAATATTTGTGGTTTATAACTTATTTTGAAATCTCATATATATTCATGATTGTATTCTGCTGATAAAACAACATTTCTCTTCCATGTAATCTGTGCAAACAGTCACCAAACAGCATTGCATAAATTTATTAAATCTACATTAGTTTCTGCATTAAAGATTTACTTGGTGTTTGGCATATTGTTATATATTAGTTAGGATGGCATGAATGCTAACTCCGTTCGCATATTTTAATTTTACTGCTAGCTTGCTTTTATGGAAATGATTGAGTGGGAGGCATCACAATCAGAGTTATAAAGAAACAAAACACAACAAAAACATAAGCATATTCCGTATTTCAGCCATAACGATATTCCCCTTTAATATTTGTTTTATCTTTGATCGCGCTCAGGTTAGTATAAAAGAAGCCAAAAATAACGGTAGATTTAGCAGGCTGATATGATAGTGTTACGTGACTCAAACTTAGTATATGCTCTGATATTCAATCCTGGTGTACTCCAGGTTATCTACGTATCTTCTTATATTTATAGTTCACAACATAATGATTAAGGTCCAGGAAAATATTGGAGCTGAACAAATGAGATGCAACTATATTTGGTTAATATATCAGAAAGCCTCACCTCAATGCTACTATATCTGACTACACTGGAAATATATTGAAATTTGATTGCTGTGTTTTACTCAAGGTGTGCCAATTATAAACGAAACAGAATCCTGCATAGATTCACTAATTGCCAGAATACTTATACCTAGGTTTTGCAATTTCTTTCCTTTTTCGCGTACTCCATACTGCATAATATAGCCACTTCGTATGGCCGCAACGCTAAATAATACGACACTGTGTCAAGAAAAATGGTGCAGATGTTTGTTATATATGTCTGTATGTCTCAACGCTAAAATAAAATATTGTCCATTTCTAAAAGAGATTTATGATAATATAAATGCTTGAGGTTATTTATTGTTTAGAAGCACTTGAAATTCTGTTTATCAGAATAAGTAAATCAGCTTTGAAATGCGATTAATAAACTGTCGCTGCATATTTTTCCAGAGCACGTGTGGACAAAACTGAAAGAGTAAGACATGTTGTTGCTCAGAATTGATATTTGCGAAGATTGTTGTATATCAACATATTATCAATTCATATCATCAAAATCCTGGTAAAAATCAGAAAGGTTTTTATGAATATTCTTGTTAGTTCGATAGCCATAAATATTGTTATTACTATGCACATGTTTTCGCCTTCTTTACGTCTGGATCTTACCTTTTGTACCTAATACCCAATTTGTTTTGAATCACATTTAGCTATTAATATTAACCGTTTGCCTCACCTTTATAATAATCAGCAACGGTATAATGTCAGAAGAAATGTGTCAAAATTTCTTAACTTCGTTTTTTAATATTGTTGCTTAAATCTCAATGTGACTTATCACCTTCACGATGTTAGGTCATATGACACTTAACGAGGTGTAAAATCGTTAGTTTTCTGAGGAATATGGAGTTCTTGTATGTTTTTAATAATAGCTCCTGTTGTCTCGGATATTTCTACACTCAATTACACTCCACCCCATACTAGCTTATGACCAGATTTTATGCTCTCTACGTCTGGAATTAAACCATGGATACCTAATACCAATCTGTTTTTGAATCATATTTTGCTATTAATATAAAAGGTTTCCAAAATGTTTATCATAATCAACAACGCCCTCATATAAGAAGAAATTATAGTGAGAAAACTTCGTAACTCCATTTTTATATTTATGTTCTAGCATGTACACCAAAATTATTGATAGTCTAGATATTGTTCTTTTACTCCAAAACTGGGCTTTTGCAATGTTTCACAAAATATGTGGAAAAAGAAATAATTTTTCTGGTTTATTATTTCTCTTCCTCAATGTTCAAATAATTTTAGCTGCCTAGTGAGTACTCTGTAATTGATATAGCGACATTATATTAAGCAACATAACATGATTAAACACGGAATGAAAGTTCCACGAAAAGAACTGTTTCTCGCAGTAGAGGTTTGCACAAGTTTGGAGCTTATTCGTTATATTGTTGCTTAAAGTATTCACGTGTTTGGCAGGTTCATGTTTGCTAAGTTCATTTTTGTATTAGGGTTCTCTTCCTTGTTGATGAAATGATTGCCATTTAAAAATTTACCATATCTTTATTTGAGGTACTTAAAAAAATCGTTGTTTATTCTGATAAGTAGAAACTTATTTCGTATTGCAGCATGTTACCTGCCTAGTAACTGCAGGGCGATACTCTTGAAGCTGGGAATGATGGTTAGAAAAATGACCCAAAAATTATAATTGGAGGTAAAATGTAATAAGAGTGCGATAGGAGAGGTACGAATATTTAATACAGTGAATGATTGTAAAATCCTCTCAAATTTACTCAGGTATTCCTAGGTTTCGGCTTGCCAGCTAAAGGATTTGCTTATCTTAGATTCTCTAAATATTTTCATTGGTAGAGATCTCAATCTCACATTTAGAATGAATTTTTGTGTGATATAGAAAATGAGTATGTTATTTCAATTTTAGTAGCTACAGGAATCATACTTCATTATCTTTCTGTATTCTCGCTGGATGAATTATCTAAATAGAAACATATGGCGTTAAAAGAATCATTTCGAGAGATATGACAGCGATCGTATTAGATATATTTCCAGCGCGAATTGACTGAGATATTCATCAGCAGCAGATGTGTGACAGTAAAAACAAAATGAGGCCAGATCCAATAAGCATTACAAATGAAGAGGCGCTAAGTAAATGCATATTTGAGCAACTTGAAAGTTAAGTTTAACGGACATGTAGAGCAATAAAATAATCTGAGGAGACACTGAGGGCATTCCCAATCATCCATTGAATGCAAAATACGAACAGCACCATCTCTTAGAAAAATTCGATTATTTAGACTGTTTAGAAAGTATGATTTTATTCTTTGTAAGGGGCGGTTCCACTACTTAGGAAGAACACAGGCTGTCATTTATTTCTCTAGTGATCCTTTAGATTGACCTTGCTAATGATGTATATGCAACAAGTAATGGAGCTACTGGTACAGATGTCAATTCGATCAAATGCGATGGAAGAGGCGACCTTGATAGTGCAAATGTCTTTGCTTTATTGCTGACGTTTGTTCGAAAGTACATATGGGCATATATTGAAGTATATACTTTTAAAAACTGTTAACGTTATTTATTTTGTTATGCTTCAACCTTCAACACATATTTTCTCTCGAAAGCTAGTTTGTCTATTAACTTTCGTGGGGTAACAAAATCATTCTTTTCCATAGCAAACTTGTTCTCTGTCTGTGAGCTAGCAAAGCCTTCTAAATTACAGAATCCTAGAAAGAGTAATACTCTACGTATGAACTAGTAAACTTATGTATAAGACAGCTATTTGAACCTAACGCCCTGAAAATAGTACTTACATTACAATAGCGACCAAGAAACAGGCATTATATATACATATCCCTACTAATGATCACTAATTTGTGAATTACGAGAAGTTGTAGACCGGAGGGTGAAGTGTTGGATTATTTTACCACCAGTTGAAAGAAAAGTATATCAGATTTATGTATAATATTAATTTACGCCAAAAGAGAAACAGCGACTGACAGAAGAGGTCAGAAATGTACCCACACACACGTGAATGCGTGTAGGTTTACAGGTGCCGTATAAATATTTTTTCCGACATTTTTGGAGTAATCAAAGTACATATAAAGCAGCAAACGATTGACGAAAGCACTTGGCAATAAGTTCGAACTACAAGCAGGTTGTTGCCAGCAAACGACATAACCATACAGCTATGCTCACTTCTTTCATTTGTACGTATTAATGTATTCGGTGTTCAAGTATGATAAATTTATAACACATTAAGTTTAAACAAGAAGCAAGAATTACGAGATGAAAATAAATAGACACTTAAATAAAATATCAATAATACATCTCTGATATATTTTTATTATTTAAGTAATGATTCTAAACGATACACTCTACATAAAGTTCAACTAGTAAAATAGCATAATGTATTAGCAAACAATGGATATATTTCAGAACACAAATATTAGCAAAAAAATTAGTGCAGAACCAGAACAGGAAAACACAAAAAAATTCGCAATCGGCTAATACGAAAATTACAGTAAGAGAACCAGTAATGATTAACATTAAGTGTACCGAGATAACTTTTTTAGTCTGTATGTTTCTTAATATTTTCTCGACAGTTTTAGTACAAGGTGTATTTAACATAACCTTTAACGTAATTCATTTTACAAGTTCCGTCCTCCATATATATATATATATATATATATATATATATATATATCAATAATAATATAGGGTGAGATCAACTAATTTGGAATAATCATTAATTTCACCAAATAGATTTCGGCATGTAAAACCCCATTCGAGGAAGGTTTAAGTAATACGCAGGCGTTGTTTGCCTTTTAAGTGCTGTGGTTTTACTGAGATCTCCCTTTTAAGTAGAAAGAATAGCCATAACTCTTTGACTGCTATTTCTAAATTCGGTGTGTGGTGAGGCAAATCGTTCCTAAACCCTTAATTACTTAGTATATATATATATATATATATATATATATATATATATATACGTATATATTCTTGTATTTGCTTGAGTCATTTAACAGTGAACCTGTTGGAGCACAATCTTTAGTCGAACAAATCGACTCTAGGAATTTTTCTTTGTAAGCTTCGTACTTATTCTATAGATTTCTTCTGCCGAACCGCTAGTTTACAGAGACGTAAACACACGAACATCCGTTGTCAAGTGATGGGCGGCAAACGCAAATACACAAACACACAGACGCACACACACACACACATTCGGGTTTAATCTGGAAATTTACAACGAAGAACTGGTTTCGACATGAAATGGAAAAATCCTATCTAAAACCAAACCTATATTAGCGGGTCAAAAATGTCCGGCCTGTTCTGTTCAAGACACCGCATCTCTTAAAAGAGACTTGAGAATCCTGGGAGAATAAATTAAATTCCAGGATGAACGAGATTTTTACTGTGTTTGCATTTCAAGAGAAACAACTTCTTTATATTTAAACCAGACCACTTGACACTTGATAAATTACGTTTATATTATTTGTATCCATTTAATATTAGTAGGTGCAGACGTTGCGATTAATTCGACTGTTGGTCTTCTCTGTCTACTACTAAGGTCTCATTCATGTACATATTCTATGTTTAAAATTTTTTGACAACCCCCAAATGCGGGCTGTAGTCTTTAAATTTCATTGCAACTGATCGTTTAATCCTTCAACAGACAGAGTGAAATTTCGTTATGTTCATTTATTGACAACCTCTCTGTCACGGCTTTTATATAACCACAAATTTTTAACATTTATCACACTTACTTACGAAAAGTTACAAATATCAATATGGTATGGTAAAGTGATTTTTTTGGGGTTCACGTCGCTTGTGCTTTTCTGTTTCTGTCTATGTATATATGTATGTATGTATGTATGTATGTATGTATGTATGTATGTATGTATATATTTATGCATGTAAGTATGTTTACATGTCTGCTTATATATATAATCATATAATTATTATTTGAGGGAATGAAATCCAGACTTACAGGGGAAAAGAATTCAATTTAGAAATGCTAAATCAAATTCCACACAATGTAATATATATATATATAATATATATATATATATATATATATATATATATATATATATATATATATATATATATATATATATATATATATATATATATATTATATATATATATATATATATATATCACCTTATTGAAGTATTATTTTATTTTTCAATTAAGCATATTTAAAATTTTCATACACACACACACGCACACACACACACACACACCACACACACACACACACACACACACACACACACACACACACATATATATATATATATATATATATATATATATATAATATATATATATATATATTAAAGTATATATATATTAATTAATTATTTTACTGTTCTGTTATATTTTTAACCTGATGAGCGACTATATATATATGCAAGTGATTTTTCTACTACTATAATTATTTATTAACTATAGCAGCGAAACACGTGTCGTTTTCTACCTATTATATACATTATATCATTTTTTGTAATTTACTTAATCTTTACTTTTTAATTCTTATTTTAACTTTTCAATTATATGTAATTTTCTAGATGGTGTAATTTAATTATTCATTTTGAATTGATAAAAGGTGTTTTTCTAATATTTTATATGTATTTATATATGTATATAAATGTGTATGTACATATGCATGTATACTTCTATGTAAATATGTGCGAGTACGTCTGCATCTCTGAATATGTGCTCTACCTTCCACCGTATGTCAACAGGAGACAAATACAAAAAGGGCAGTCTCGGTGCTATTTATTACGAAAAATGCGCCTAGTTAATATCCAAGCATCGTTGGCGTCCGGAAGAAAATGACGGAAAGAAAAGGAAAGTATATCCGAAGTCATTTTAGCACGTTTAGCTTCTTACACCCGGACATATGGATTTACATTCAATGAGCTTACTCATTCTATAGTTTCATGCCTACGGATGTACTTTTGAAACAATATTAAGTAATACTTACAATTAGTGAAACCCACCGAGATCGCATCAATGTGAATTTCACATTATACAGTACGAATATTTACTCAAGATCTCCAAGCAAAAATAGTCAACGGTAGGCGGTTGTTAAATATCAATTGACAGCCGAGTAGGAAATTGATAACAAAAGACATAGTGAAATATCTGTTGTCCAGCTAAATAATTACATTTTCACACAATGCTGCAAAACATTTTATAGTATTGTGTATGAATCATTGTAAAGTATTCTTCCGGCTGTAAACATGTATAAAGAAACTTGCTTATACATTTCGAAAACTCATATCAAAGTACGTAAACGTGCACAGAGTTTACACACTAACTGCCACATATACACATACATACACACAGGCATATATATATATATATATATATATATATATATATATATATATATATATATATATATATATATATATATATATATACATATATATTGTCTCTTTTCGTATTCACTCAATAGCTGAGCTGGTGTACTGTTTTCGAAAATTAGAGCCAAACGAATCAAGGACAGGCATTTTAATTCTTGTAGACCTGATATTCATTCATTTAGCTGTAAGCTAACACTTGTTTTAAGTTTTCCTTTACCAAACCTCATGATATCGCTTCTTATGAATCTTGATTTTTATGATTATACCAACTATAATTTCTGTCGGCTCCCTCATCCCTACCTCCAACAGATACTGCTCCTTTGTTCTCTCAAAACAAGGATTTGATAAACTTGTCTATAAATTAAAACTAAACCCATAAAAACAAATCAGTGACACGCAGAGTCTGTAACAGTGTATAACTTCTTGATACCTTTGTAGCTTCTATGATGGAGTTAACGCAGCATGTTCTTTCTTCATCTCCTTAAGTTCTTGGAGAATTTTTGTATAATTAAAATAATGTATCCAGCTTTTCTAATTTAATCAAATTCTATGTCTTTGTGCAGCTGAAGATTACACTGCATTGTAAAGTGACGTAATGATTGCATTCTTCAAGTAAATAGAGTTGCATGAAACGATCGTACTGCATTAACTCTGGATATTCTTGTTGCTTATTTTGACTTCAATCACCTTGCTTTGAAATTGTATGGTAACATCGTACTAAATTCTGGTTCCTCAACTTAAGTACCATATTCATTTGAATTCAAATTTTTGCTTTACACACACACACACACACAAATATATATATATATATTATATATATATATATATATATATATATATTTATGCATGTGTGTGTATAAATATATATATATCTATAGAGAGAGAAAGATATATAGGTGTATGTATATGCAACTGTTAATGTAGACACGTCTCTTTTGTCAACGTTTATTTTTTTCTCCTTTCATATTTCCTCTCCTCGTGCTTTTCTGTTGGTAGAACGGAGTAGGCTGGAGGTTTTCAAAGACATCTTCTATTTTCGCTGGGCGTGATACCAACACAACTTGTTTATTTTATCTACATCAGTCTCTAAATGTTTGTTTCTTTTTTATGCATAAATACAAACTATATATGTTTGTGTGTGCGACTGTGCCTGTGTCTGAGCCTGTGTGTGCGCGTGCATACAAGTCTGTATATTTATATACATATATATAGACACACGCACACAAACAAACCTACACACACACACACACACACACACACACACACACACACAGACAACACGTTATGCATCAGTGTGTGCGTGTGTTTTGTTTTTTCCCCATATGTCTATATATAACAGTCAAGTTTATACTTTTCGCTAATGCTTTAGATAGATAGATATGTGTATATGTGCAACTGAATATCGCGTGTCATTTTAATAATAGGATGTTCATACCAACCGCAATGTCTACCCGACAGATTGCAAGGAATATCTTGGTTTTCTAAGGCGTGCAAATGCATTTAGCACAAGGTCATAACACAGTTCAGAGATATAATACAGTTCAGAGAGCAAGAGCCCTTGAATTTCTTCGAAATATAAACTTACCAATATGCACTCGATTTAGGACGAACATCTACACTTGCAGTGTTAATTAAGCACACACACACACACACACACACACACACACACACACACACACACACACTCTTTCAACTCGACGAAGTAACATAGAATAATTCATATTTTTCTTTTTCTTTTTGGTTTCAGGCCACAAATTTCACCGTCTGTGGCACAAATTCACCCACACTCGTAACACAATTTCTTTCAACGTCACCGTCTCCGTCAAACTCTCTAGCTGCTTCTCCGCCGCCTGCAGGATGAGATCCAGACACAAATATATCTGGTCAAAATCCTTCCAAGCATGTGGTTGATATCAAGTAGCATTTTCGAATTCGCTAACGTTTTTGTTCAGATATACTTAATTTCTTTTTTAGGACAGTGTTATTTACTTACATTTTAGATGTAGTGGTTCTGCAGTTTACGGCTTCAGAATTTCTAGAATCAGAATTAACCAGAGACAGAAGCAGGGACTTGAAAGAATAACGCTCATTATCGCTTGAACGATATTTAACCAGCTATTACAGGGGAAAAATAACAAAGTAGTGATGGGAACAATCATTGTTGGTAGCTGTCTAGGAAAAGAAACTAGTCAGAAAGACGATGTTAGAAAAGAGATGTTAGAAAGCAAGTCTAGAGCTTATAATCTAGCATCGAGTTGAGCAATGTGGTACTTGCTTATGATGGTCGCACCTGAAGCACATATTTGAGTATGCAAGACCTCATCTGCTGCTTTGTCATGAAACGATACTCCTGAGTGGTAGATCACGAACGATAAAATAATTAGAAGTTGAACTCATGGGTCAATATAATCGATCAGTCCCGTCCCCAGACAAAAATAAAATGAGGCTTTGTGCCTATAGTAGAAAGGATTTTATAATCGGAATACGTAGGAAAAATAAAGGGATGAATTGCACGAACAAAACGCTCGTATGTGAAGTAGCTGTAGTTTTAACACTAGTATCACTCGGAATATTATATTCTGTGTTCTCGAATAAAATGCGAAAACTGAACGAAAAATGTTAACATTACATTACATTTTCAACAGCTGCAGCTGTCCTTTGCTCGTCATTTTCTAAATAATGGAGTTTTAGCAGACATCTATTAACATACAATATACATTAGTTGTGGAAAAGAAAAATATCTATTTCTTTTGTTAAATTACTGCTATACTTCTTACACAAGTAGTTCTCTATTTGTTTTTTTTTTTCATTCGTCCTTTGTGTCCTTTAGTTCTTTGTTTCGTTATATATTCTATGTATTTATATTTTTAGAAAAATAGATCATTTTTTCTCGTTTTTCCTAACGTCCTACCATACAATTACTTCTGTGTCGCCTTTAGTTTCCCCTTCACTGTATCTGCCCCTTTTCATTGTATTAAATCTTGTAATATATTACTCGTGATTTTAACGACGTCTTTCAATTTCAATATTTCTGTCTCTATCACCATTCATTTGTTTTCTTTTCCATTTCACAAAACTCTATCTTAGTATGGTACTATTCTTCCTATCACTTCCTTGACTGTCTTGCCTCAAACTTGTGTAAGTACTTTCACTCACACAACATTTTCTATAGACATATACACATTTATGTGATTGCGCATGTGTGTAAAGTATGTATGTGTATATATATATATATATATATGTGCGTGTGTGTAGTTTATATATATATATATAAATTATATGTATAAATATAAATGTATATATGTATATATATATATATATATATATAATATATATAAGTGTATATATAGAATATAATATAATATATATATATATTATATCATATATTATATATTATATAATATATATATATATATATATATATATATATATATATATATATATATATATATATATATATATATATATATATATATATATATAAATAATCAGTACTCATGCATATTGTCTACAGTAGTATTGGTATATATTTTAAAAAGGCCGTTGCTCTCTGTCCACGTTTGGACATCTAGTGTAGCATCTTCAGCCAACATTGTCGTTCATATCTTTAGTATTCTTGATTTTGATCTGTAGTGTATTTCATATCATTTAGGAAGAAACTCATCTACAACGCAAAATAATGATGGTAAATCAATGAATTCAACCGTGGCAAGATGTTTACATTTCTTTGTATAATTTATTATTGTGTTTCTGAATTTCTCTTTCCGTTCTCCGTGGTGCTAAATTTGGTTTTATATTGATATATGTTCTGCTACTACTTATGTTGAGTTAATATTTGTACATTGTTTAGGGGCATCGGTTGAGTTTATATGTTCACGTACTTTGACTTAAGGAAGCACTCCGTCGGTTCCGACGACGAGGGATCCGACTGATCCCAATAAACAGAACAGCCTGCTCGTGAAATTAACGTGTAAGTGGCTGAGCACTCCATAGACACGTGTACACTTAACGTAGTTTTTCGATGATATTCAGCGTGACACAGACAGTGACAAGGCCGACCCTTTGAAATACAGGTACAACAGAAACAGGAAGTAAGAGTGAGAGAAAGTTGTGGTGAAAGAGTACAGCAGGGATCACCACCATCCCCTGCCGGAGCCTCATGGATCTTTAGGTCTTTTCGCTCAATAAACACTCACAACGCCCGGTCTCGGAATCGAAACCGCGATCCTATGACCGCAAGTCCGCTGCCCTAACCACTGCGCCATTGCACCTCCACCGTACTTTGATTATTTACATAAGCAAGATGTGTTGCATCTTATAAAATACCTACGCGTAGGTATTTTCCTTTGCAAAGTTTAGTTTGAATGGGTAACTCAGCTATAACTAAGCATTTTACACAAAACGAATTTTAATGACCCCAGAATTTGCTCAAGTGTAGCTTTTGTAGGCCCGACACTATAGCACGATGAACTTTAACAAATTGCCACGTTTTAGAAACGAACCCGAAAACATATGGTTGGAAAACAAGCTTCTTACTATTAAGCGATGCCTATCTATTTATCTATCTATCTATCTATCTATCTATATATCTATCTATCTATCTATCTATCTATCTATCTATCTATCTATCTATTTATCTATCTATCTATCTATCTGTCTATCTATCTATCTATCTATCTGTCTATCTATCTATCTATATATATATATATATATATATATATATATATATATATATATATATAGATAGATAGATAAATATATATATATCATAAATACAGCGTGGATTCTTATCCTTAAATATATTTATTAATGGCTTGAAATTTCAATATAAACCCAACAACTTCGGGTGGTGGGTAAATGGATTACACCCACCCCACTGCTCAAATGATATATATATCTTATCGACCTGGAAGCAGGAAAGGTAATGTCGACCTCACCCGCATTGGTACTCAGAAAATAATGATTGACGAAAAGCCGCTAAGCAACATGCCCGGCGTGAGAACGTGTGTTCCAGCTAACCACCTGATTAACACACACGAGTCGGCAGGAACATGCATAGGCTGAGGAAATTATGTTTATTTTCACCTTCCCTACTGATAAAACAGCTATGGTTTACTTTGGATTAAATGATAAAGTATGATCCTACTATATGTATTGTCTCTTTGTAAGCGGCTCAAAATTATGAGCACAACACACACTCTGCCTTGAAAATGTTGAAGCAAACCCTCTGGATCTACCTCAAATGATGACAGATTTTCCCCTGATGTGACCTGATTCACTCTTAAACAGGTTTTAAAAAATGTGGACACTAGAGTAGGAAACGCCATTGGTCTAAAAGGTCTCATAGGAAGGAATTTTGATAAAGATGTATTTATTAGTTTTAAAGATATGATGAAGAAATTAATGTCTACTGAGGAGGATGAAATACTGGAAATTTCCGAGACTTTACTATTTAAAATGAGCATTATTGTTCATTTCCTCCATGCCCATATCGATTACCTTCCGAAAATCTGGAAGATGTGGGAGAGGAGCAAGAGGGACAGGTCTCAGGAAGATTAAATGGTAAACTATAGGAATGATGAAATATCAATGTGATGGCCGACTAATGTTGGATGCTTCATCTAAATTTCAATCAAATGCTCTCACGAAAAAGAGTTCAGCCGTAATTGCCAAAAACCATAAAATAAAAAAAAATTACAATAATAAAGGATTTTCAGGTGCTGAATCAAAAAAGAACAGCAGAAAGAAAAAGGAATTAATGGCAGACTTATAGAAATTATATTTTATCGCATTTTAGTTTTATTCATGCCCTCTTATTTTTGCTTAATATAGTACAAAATTAATTTTAATAGTTTCATTCTGAAGTACCACATGTGCATTTACATACAAATGACAGTATATTTTATCATTTACTTCTGAGAAAACCGTAGGTAATAGGAAATACCTTTTCTGGTATATCGAAGTAGCGCCGAAAAGATATAGGCGCAGGAGTGGCTGTGTGGTAAGTAGCTTTCTAACCAATTACATGGTTCCGGGTTCAGTCCCACTGCGTGGCATCTTGGGCAAGTGTCTTCTGCTATAGCCCCGGGCTGACCAATGCCTTGTGTGTGGATTTGGTAGACGGAAACTGAAAAGAAGCCTGTCGTATATATGTATATATATGTGTGTGTGTGTTTGTGTGTCTGTGTTTGTCCCCCTAGCATTGCTTGACAACCGATGCTGGTGTGTTTACATCCTCGTAACTTAGCGGTTAGGCAAAAGAGACCGATATAATAAGTACTGAGCTTACAAAGAATAAGTCCCGGGGTCGATTTGCTCGACTAAAGGCGGTGCTCCAGCATGGACGCAGTCAAATGACTGAAACAAGTAAAAGAGTAAAAAGAGTAAGAGTATACAATTATCAAAACAATTTCCAATATTTTCATTTTGCCAACTTTTGTAAGACGAGTTGAAATAAATGCATAGAACATTTCAGAGCTCTAGCATCTTACTTTCATAGTCTATCTATCCACGTTTCAGCCTACTCTAGTATACAGTAATGATATCAGGACCAAGAACGTTGCAAGTTTGTCTTAGTAAAAGTAAATGTGACGATATTCGTTGAATTTAATTCCGGAAACGATGGAATATCGTTGGCACATTATACTACACAGGCATCACATATATCTCTCTTTGATCATATGCTTGTAACATATATGTTAGGCTACAGAGGACAAATGATTCGCCAATGGTTGTAGAGAGTCCTGTCCAGTCACAATATGCAATGACATCTCAACAAATGTCGCTGTTTGGTTCCTTCGCATACGCTACATGATTTTACTCAGGGGCGATATAACCTGTGCATAAAAATGTTTGAGAAAAATTCGTCTGTAATATATGTTATATATTAAATCGTTTTCTGAAGGTCAATGTGTCGTCGTGCTCTATAAATTTTAAAATAGAAGCAACGCCTTGAGCATCCAGACAATACTGAATAAGTAGAAATAAAATAATGCAGATAACTGGATACAAAGGAATTATCACATGCTCGCAAATAAGTTGATGTATAGCAAACTTTTTTTGTGGTATACACTCTAAGTGCAAATAAAATCTGCCTAATATGGCGCGAATAATATTTGAATCCTATTGAATCACATAAGCGTTGAAGAAAATGCGTTGGAGGAAACACCTAGTGAAAACATAGCAAAAAGTTGCATATATTTCTGGTGAGTGAACCTCACGTAGAATTGTAGGTTTGAATTGCAAGAAACTTGATCTTTCGTAGTTGTGGATTTTATTGATTTCACCAAAAAATAGCCTAGTTAATCTTCAACGTTAAGATCAGGCTTGGTAAAGAAAATAAATGCAAAATGCAGTATGCAATACTATTAATCACAATATATATCTCGATAATAATGTTTGTTTTTCTGGTTGAAGCTAGAAGAACAAAAAAAGCTTCAGTGATCTGACTTGTTTCTTAAGGAACAAATGAAGCAAAGATCGTAAACATATCCATGTATACACATATCTCTCTCTCTCTCTCTCTCTCTCTCTCTCTATATATATATATATATATATATATATATATATGAGAGAGATAGAGAGATAGAGAGAGAGAGAGAGAGATTGATATATAGATAACAAAATATATTATATGTTTATATATGAGTGTGATGCATGTGTAATTATTTATCAATACGCGAATAGATGTTTTTTTGAGCACATGTGTGGTTGCCTATAATACTAAATTGTAAACACGTTGTGTGAAATATGTTGCACTGCGATTTGAAATACTTTGTGTTAATAATGAGAATCGAACTATTTAAAGCACCACCAGCAAGGTTGTGAAAGAAGTGATCTTCTTTGTTACAATACGGTCCTGCAAATCTTGAAAAACCACACTCCTAAATGATGTTATTTAAATTAACATTTCATGTACATTAAATTCAAACCTACTATGATGGATTCGCTAGTAACAATTAGATTTTTATATATTTCAGAGGGAAAAAAATGCGGTTCTTGACAGTTATCAGATTTAAAATCATGAAACGCAAAGAAATAACCAAACAAGGAAGTAAATAAAGCGAAAGCAATGAATTACAGATCCTTTAATGTATTATTGTGGTATTTTTCAAGAATATTTCAATGTATTATTGTTCTTTCAATGGAAACAAACACATCGAAAAAGGAATATGATGTAAACGATGAAGGCGAAAGAGAAACAACTAAAATCAATAGAGCAAAAGGACAAGGTTTAGCAAAAGAAAAATATCGCTTTTAATACAATTTTCTGTTAGTATTAGAGTTTTAGCTTAAATAATTTTATACCTGAGATAATAACTTTTAAAATACATTATTATCATTTCTAGATGTATTCCTTTTCATACCATAAATAAATCATTGAGACATCTGAATAGCCATTGTATATTATTTGTATCTTTCTTTCCCCTCTTTATGTTCTTTCTATTTATCTTTGCATCATTCTGCCTCCATTACACGCGAATTATCTTCTTTGCTCTCTCTCTCTCGCTATCTCTCATCCTCCCTCGCTTTATAGTATGTACGCACAAAGCAATGCACCGTTATTGCTGGATATTCCCATAGAGCTTATTATATCATATATTCATGAATACATATTTTGGGATCAGTAATAGCAGCAGAAATTATAATAAACACATAACAAAATACAGAATGATGTGCTGTGTATTCAATGGTTAAAGAGTCATTATTAATGGGCACAAACGACATTAGCAGCATTGATAGATTTTTTCGAGTGGCTTCAGAATTCTAATACGCAGATATCAGAGTAGGAGATTAATGTTTGCAGAATTTATAGAGATTTTCTATTGATTTTTGAGATATTCAATGCGAGATAATAACTTTAAGGTCTAGTTCAGTTTATGGAAATATCCTGAAATAGCTATTCGCTTAGGTCTGCCTATCTCTTTTCAGCAACTGCTTTCAAAGTCGCAGACTTCTCATTCAGGAAGTTATCGCCAGTGTTTCTAAGGCTGCTCACTCTCTCTCTGTCTCTCTCGATCCCGCGCTCTCCTTCTGACTATTAATATGTGCCTGCGTCTGTGTGTGATACTTGAAAGAGATCACAAACGTTGGAACAAGGTGTGAATCCTCTATGCGAATTCAAAGGAAACATAGAATGGTTTGCTCATGTAGATATGTATGTATACATAGGTGTTATGATATGATTGACACATACTCGACATATGAAGTATGTAAGTTTTCGCGTGATTCACAATTTAGAGTATCAAATTATCGGTTCCATATTTCGGCCCAAAGCCAGCAGTTATAGAGGAAGGTTAAGACGAAATGCCGTTAAGAATTCTGCATGACGTGGTAACGATTCTGCCAGGTCGCTGCCTTTGTATAAGACATTATTAATGCTTCACTGTCACAAGTGTCGAAAGCAATTAAATAAACAGAGCTGGCAGAAACGATAGCATACCGAGCAGGATAGGATGCTCAATGCATATCGTCCGTCTCTTTACGTTTCGAGTTCAAATGGAGCTGAGATCGACTTTGCTCTTCATTATTTCGATAATGACAAAACAACTACCTGTTGAGGACAGAGTTTGTTGTAATCACCGAAACCTGTTCCCCGAAAATGCTGACCGTGTATCGAAATTTGAAACCAGTACTATTGCATTATGCAAAAATATGTACTATTATTTCAACGGAAATTCCTCATGGCTGACACATTTTCTCCTTACATATCTTTCCAATGTTACCAAAGGTAGATATTTGGACGTGACAGTATTCCAAAGTTTACATGCACGTTGGTTGACATCTTGCAAGAACGCTGCGGCAATTGATCAGTTTAATCTGGGAAGTTGGATCTCTTCACCAACAGTTCAAATATGCAACTATAATGGATTTGTACTAAAGCTCATCGAGAAAGAATGCCTCTGATAATCGCGGCGTAATACGTTTGTTGTGCTAATTGGAAAACATTTTTGCGAGAGTAATTGTTACCGTATAAATATCCATGAAGTAGAATACGAATAAGAATGACGTCCAGTTGAAAATCTGCGAAGTAGAAATAAAGCTTTGCTATGTATATTTTTTTATCATTCTTTTAATTTGTATATATTTATTTTATTATAAATAAAAAAAAACAATAAAATACACTCGCCTCCCGCGTTTCGTTTTCCATACGGTATGTACGATACTTTGTTTACTCTTCTACGGTTTACTATGCAAGGTATACAAGGCGGTGAGGTATACAAAGCGGCGAGCTGGCAGAAACGTTAGCACGCCGGGCGAAATACGAAGCCGTATTTCGTCTGCCGTTACTACGTTCTGAGTTCAAATTCCGCCGAGGTCGACTT
The DNA here is from genome assembly GCF_006345805.1 of Octopus sinensis. Taxonomy (NCBI): domain Eukaryota; kingdom Metazoa; phylum Mollusca; class Cephalopoda; order Octopoda; family Octopodidae; genus Octopus; species Octopus sinensis. The sequence continues at coordinate 2,522,938 of NC_043015.1, forward strand.
TGCCTTTCATCCTTTCGGGGTCGATTAGATAAGTACCAGGTACGCACTGGGGTCGATATAATCGACTTAATCCATTTGTCTGCCCTTGTCCGCCCTCTCTGTGTGTAGCCCCTTGTGGACAGTAAAGAAATAGGTATACTATGCATTTCCTTTTAACCTATTTTAAGTAATGCGTTATACAGTGTAGTACTGTACTCTATTTATATTTATTAGTATATTGTATTTTAGGAGTGTAAATGCATATTTCATCACACAAAAGACTATAATCTAAATACTAAGAATACCTGTCGGCAGCAGAAACCAGCGATATACTAAGGAGTGCGCGATATGAATTCATATATATTAACCAGAAAAATCCGCAGTGTACTGAGCGCACAATAGCTAACCCACGGTGTACCGCGTGCGCGATAGGTGAACCGCGATGTACTGAGTTCACGATATGTGAACTGCGGTATGGCATGGGTTTAATGAATATATACATATTTGATTTCACAGTGTTGAAGGATTAAACTCTATACATTTCTACGTCTCCATTTTTTGCGTATTCTTTCTCCGTTCTTTTCCTCTAAATACTATGTGTCGAAGAGCGTAGGCTCGTAACTTAAAAGACATTTCCATTCTTCTCGTGCGTTAAGATAATACACCTACTTTTGTACCTACACCTGTCTATATACACTCACAAATATATATATATATATATATATATGTATGTATACACACAGACATATACATACATGCACACATACACACACACACACACACACATATATATATATATATATATATATATATATATATATATATATATATATATATATATATATATACCGGAGTAAACGCATAAATGTGAAACAAGGTGAAGAAAGTACTCAAATACCAGTGGTACAGTAATATGCTTCATTTAAAGCAGCAAAAATTTAAACAAAACCTGTTACTCTGAGTTTCCCGTTGCCGTTCATCGCTAATTATAATCTAAAGACTAAGAATACCTGTCAGCAGCAGAATCCAGCGATATACTAAGGAGTGCGCGATATGAATTCATATATATTAACCAGAAAAATCCGCAGTGTACTGAGCGCGCAATAGCAAACCCACGGAGTACCGCGTGCGCGATAGGTGAACCGCGATGTACTGAGTTCACGATATGTGAACTGCGGTATGGCAAGGGTTTAATGCATATATATATATTTGATTTGCCGTTGATTGCTAGCAAATACTGTCCGATGAACGGCAACGGGAAACTCAGAGTAACAGGTTTTGTTGAATTTCCTGCTGCTTTAAATAAAGTATTTATATATATATATATATATATATATATATATTATATATATATATATATATATATATATATGTGTGTGTGTGTGTGTGTGTGTGTGTGTGTATGTATGTACGTATATTTCCCCGTGAATGTTTATCTATGCTAGTTATTTGCTTTTAACTTTCACTTTCGTTTACATATCTGGGCGTCGAACAAATGAAAAGTAAATATTTTCATTGTAAAACATTCTGACATATGTTTGTATATATGTGGACGCTAGGTGTATTCATTATAATATTATGTAATAGGAATGTGAATATCTATTCAGAAAAACTCTGAGGTACTTGTAACAGTTTAGACTAAATCCACAAAATAGCTGTCGTTGCAAGCTGTTAGATGTAATTTGTTCATATTCAGCAGAATTCTTTGTGATACTGACTGGATATTTTCTTAGATGCAGGCTCGAGACAAATATAATTATTGCATTATACAACATAACGTAGTCAAATACCACAAGTAATAATACCTGAAGTAACGTTCGTAACACAAAGCTCTGGATAACAAAATGTTATTTCAGTGTATACTAAGTTATCATAATATAGGTAGTTACTCTGGAAACATGTTTGATATATAAAACTAGGCACACATATAAAATAATATTCACAAATATAAATTATTCAGTTTCATTGTAAAAGGAACAAATATTCAGACACACACACACACACACAAATACTCATACACAATCGAATGCAAACATGTCAGCTTTCAAGCAACGTACATATTTCGTTGTGCTGACAATGGCTGCCAATGATTTTAACACCTCGATGGAAGCTGGTCAGTTAGCTTTTGTAAATCACACGTACCACGTTACACACAAAATCCGGGTGGAACACATTATTTGAATATTTACTGAAGAAAAATGACAGGAATGGTATATGTTGCATAATAGGCTGCATAATAAACGGCACAAAGAAATCTTTCCATTATCAAAATTATTGACATTTCAATAACTAATTCAAAATTTAAACAATTCTACTTTCGGTGAACAAAGAATGACGGTGAACAAAGAATACCATATCCGATGTGATATTATTTAACCGAAACAAGGTTTTATTAAGAGTCACCTGTTTTTATATTTTATCACTTACACGTATCACTCATGACGGTGAACAAAGAATACCATATCCGATGTGATATTATTTAACCGAAACAAGGTTTTATTAAGATGTCACCTGTTTTTATATTTTATCACTTACACGTATCACTCATTTGACAGAGGCCATTCTGTGGCACTGGTATTATATTGTAGGACTTTGGTAGAAAGAATCAAACCCGCTAGTTGTTTTAAAATACGAGCCATTTTTGCTATTCATTCTTTTGATGTCTTGCTAGCTTCCACTGACCCGCGCTTTGAAAACACAAGAATTGCATTAGGGTTCCCAGTCGCTTAATTTTCATCATTATGGTGATGCTTGCAATCTCATCTTTACGAAAGGTATTATGCAGGGTTAAAGCATGAATTCATTTGGTATAAGGGCACCCAAATTCTTTTGATGCATTGCTAGCTTCCACTGACCCACGCGTTGAAAACACAAGAATTGCATTAGGGTTCCAAGTCGCTTAATTTTCATCATTATGGTGATGCTTGCAATCTCATCTTTACGAAAGGCATTATGCAGGATTAAAACATGAATTCATTAGGTATAAGGGCACCCAAATTCACCGGCCTGTCATAATTGCCTAGCCTAAATCCGGACTTGAATCCCATAGAGCAGATGTGGGACGAAGAAGGCTAAATCGCATTCGTTCAAGGCTGACATCAGTGGGGCATATAACTGCACGTCTTCACAGAATGCTGTCCCCGTGACCGTCATCAATTGTTTGGTGTATTCAATGTAAGCAAGCTGCCTGGCAGTAATCAACGCTAACAGTAGTCACAGGAGATATTGAATTCATCTCTTTGGATCCATGACACTCTGGCATTACGTGACATCATGTGGCGCCAAACATGTTTGACGTCACATGATGTCACGTAATGCCGGAGTGTCAAATGATATTTCATCATTAGGAAACAATGGTTTCTGAATTAGCACTCTTCGATCACTGCTAAGGCAGTCTGTTAATAAAACAGTTTCTATTTAGTATGTGTACGAAGTTTCTTTTCTGGTTCAACGTGTATATGTATATATATATTACACAAAGAAATTCCAAATTTTGTCTGATTTTCATGTTTTATATCTGTGGTAATATTAGTATTTTTTAGTACCATTATACCCATGAATGGTAATTTAATACTCCTCATCTCCTTTGTAAATAGGAGAGATGAGTGTAGGTTATTCAGGAGGATATTGCACATATTCGAGAGAGTTTAGAGACACTGTCCTGATTATGAAACAATCGTTAAGGTATCTCTTGCATGCCTTTTCGATAAAATTTCTAAATCCAGTGTTATAGTTTTTCCCTACTGCATGGTAGAGTTGTTTTTCTGAAGCTATATGAGAATATTATTCAGGCTCTAAAACATGAGTCACCTGGTTATTATAGGAGAAACAGCTGTAAGGGTATGAATGTTCTTAACATAACCGAATTTTCGTTTGTCATTTCTTGTTCCAAATGTGTGTGTGTGTGTGCGTGTGCGGGTGGAAGACAAAAAAATTAAATATACGGGAATAGATAGAATGTAAAGTGGTTAAATGATGTATTGCACAGGAAGAAAGGAACCGGGAAGGCTAATTGAATCAGACGGCTATAGTATAGTGTTCTAAGAAACTTTTATTACATGTGCACAACAAGGATTTTATTGTCCCTAATTATATCGTGATTTGATCTGCAGCCAAAAGAGAAATGTGTCTGACGGAGCTCTAATATCAGTCAATATTTACCATACTTATCTTGAATCATGATTTTGATGTATATTCATAGAAGCAATATAATAGAAGTCTGCATCGGGAATTCTAATCAAATACAAAAATATTTTACTTATTTTCATAGTAATGTGGATATTTTAAATATTTTATTTGTATATTTATTAAATTTTTCTTTATGATTTTTCATAACTTGAAATGTATGTCAAAACATTTACGATTTTGAAAAGAAAAACAAATTTAACGTACAAATAGAATAATTTGTTGAAAGAAACCGTATATGTGTGTAAACAAGCATAATGATGCAGTATCGAAAGCACATTAGATCGTCAAAGAGTGGTATAAACGCCTCAACCCGCGAAACCTGAATGCTCTCTAAAAAGTTTACTGATTATGTATGTACGAATATATACGTATGTATTTGCATGTGTATGCACACAGAAACAAGCGCATGTATGAATATGTATACACATACACATGCACACACACACACACATATGTATCCCTCTATGTATATGTTTTTGCGTATACCTGTGCGTTCTGAAGTATGTATGTAAATATACTTCGTGAGTTATATTCGGCATGAATACTATAAAGTGTCACAGAATGTTTTAAGACTGTTACACTCACTTTCGTTCAAAGATATGTAAAGAACTTGTATTTTGAAACAGTAATTCTATAAAATACAGAGGGCGACCTTTGATGAGGATTGTTGTTAATTGTCTGATTTAATTAGTGAACTTTATGACCTGCGTAATAATCCCATGCATTTAATGAATATTTTCTAATTTTTATTTTTTTATTGCCCACAAGGGGCTAAACATAGAGGGGACAAACAAGGACACACAAAGGGATTAAGTCGATTGTATCGACCCCACAGTGTATCTGGTACTTAATATATTGACCCCGAAAGGCAAAGTCGACCTCGGCGGAATTTGAACTCAGAACGTAACGACAGATGAAATACTGCTAAGTATTTCGCTCACCGCCTTTATTTCTAACTTCTTCTAATTTTTAATATCATATTCCCCACATCTTTACTATCTATGTCGATGGATTCCTTTCTCCTCGTCCCTACTTACTTAAAGAACAGTATTAATGGCTTCTGTACCCTCGTCCTCCCGGAGTTTTCCGACATTTCTATGCAATTTTAGGAGTGGTGGATTTGAGAAGTTTGGAGTAATGTTCGGCGCTATAACCGTTGATGGGTCTGTGTGTTGATAGCGTGAGTGATCATAACTGCTTTTGCTGCAGCAACCTCCGTGTTCTTCCTGTATTTAATGTTCATTTGTGCAGACGAACATAAAATGAACTTAAATTTTCAGTTTTAATTCCTGTATCCATTACATGTGATTACATGTCATCGTGAAGATACTTGGCTCAATGATTAAAGTATCAGGTTCACAATCATGCGTTACTGGGTTCGATTCCGGGACCGGACTGTGTGATGTGATTTACATCAAGACACTTTATTTCACCTTGCTCCAGTCCACTCAGCTGTAGAAATATGTTTCGATGACATTGGTGACAAGCAGTATTGGCCTTTGCCTTTCACAAGGATAAAACCAGTGGCGTAGTTAGGGGATGCTGCTGGGTCCCATAAAAAAAGAATAGCCCTTACTTGTGCAACGGAGGATAACATTCTATGTGCAATCCCATGGTTATTCAGGACCGAATGAGCTTTTTGTATATGGCATAGCTCTAGAGTTACTGTAACATAGATTAGTTCTACTAAAACTGCTAAGTTATTATAGACGAATGCTAAAGACATTGCGAATTAATGGTAACTCTGCATCTACTATCCAGCAATTCATCATAAATTTCCGATTAACCTATAACTACCATCTTCCCCCAGAAGCGTTTTTTAGCATTCTATATAGTTACAAGTTTCTATATTGTTGTGTAGATTTGCACTTACGCCTTTTATTCATTCTATAATATACTTGAATATTGCCCATTTCTTGCTATAGTAGGGGAGTTTAAATGTAGGGGTGTAACAACTTTTGTCAGCAACACCTCCTTGGTTATGCGGATAAACTTAAGGCTACATTGAGATAGAGAGACGAACAAGTTTCTTTCTACTGCATTTTTTTAATTCTAGGACTAAATAATTTATGACTTTCTGTTACTAGTATCCATATTCATACCCAATGTATGTGAGAAAAATCAAGCAAAAATGATGGTTACAAATCCTATCCTCATTATTTTCCCATCGTTTGAGTAAACGCAATTCCACAGGCATAAACGAAGTTTGAGTTTTCACTGACAGAAATTCAATGTTTAAGGTATTTCATCTGTTATATTATGTAAGTATATATATATATATATATATATTATATATATATATATATATATATATATATATATATATATATATATTATATATATATATATATATATAATATATATATATATATATATTCATTGGAAAATATGAGATCCTTGCTACAGTTAGGCCTATTTGAAAAGACATTAAGATGACCTCAATCGTAGTTCCAATCAGTATAATTTATTATTAAAACATCTTAATAATATAAGTTAAACAAATTAGGTCTATAATTGAAGTCATTAATTTCCTTGTTTCAAATATATATATATATATATATATATATATATAGATATGTGTGTGTGTATATATATATATATATATTGGTAAAAACGGTAAGATAACAAGAGAAAGAAAGAGACCTCAATATTATGTAAATAGAGGAAATTTATCTATAAAATAATATGTTACATTTACTCAATAGTCAAGATAAAACTCTGAGTTTCATATGCCGAATTGGAAATACAAAACACCATCTCTTCGGTTATCTGGCCATCTGAAAAACGCTATGAAAAAATACCGTTATATAAAGGGAGATTACTGTGTTATAATTCTGCTCGCTAACCCACGTGCGTACTTATACGTCACTATGAAAACGTACACATTTCACTCGCATTTTTCGCCAAATATATAAGCATATATATATATACAAACTCACGTGGGTCCGTGAGAAGAATTATATCACAGTAATTTCCCTTTATATAACGGTATTTTTTCATAGCGTTTTTCAGATGGCCAGATAACCGAAGTGATGGTGTTGTGGATTTCCACTCCGGTATCTGAAACTCAGAGTTTTATCTTGACTATTGAGTAAATGTAAGATATTATTATATATATATATATATATAAGTGTGTCTATAATATGTAAGTGTGTGAGTGAGTCTGTATTGATAACCGATGATGGTATGTTTAAGCCCTTGTACCTTATCGGTCCGGCAAAAGAGCCGGTAAAATGAGTACTAGGCCTTAAAAATGTCTTGGTGTCAATTCATTCAACTAACATATCATCAAAGCTGTACTGCAGCACGGACGCAGTCAAATGATTGAAACAAAGTAATGAACACAAGAACAAAAGAATATATATCAGTTACAAAATGTTCATGGAAGCTAGTCTTTCAAAAGCATCCTCTCTTAGGGCGCTGACCATATTTTAAATATCACACAGTAAAATATTACGTAATATTAGAACCAATGCTTGCAATAACATGGAGGGTTTCAAATGTTGGCATATTGCAAAATATCCGCTAGAGAGAGAAGTTAGTGGATTGCACCAAACCCTAGTAATTGTTTGGTACAGTTTTTAAGCAACCTCGGAAGGATATATGGCAATGTAGATTTTGGTAAGGGCTAGAAGTCAAACGTACAAGGGCAAAGAGATATATCCTACTCAATAGAGATTTTGTCACTTCCTCGTTGGAATAATCATGATAATTAGAAATGGCGAGCTGG
>NC_043015.1:2533334-2538334 GCF_006345805.1 Octopus sinensis
TGAAGAAACATAGCAGACCATGTGAACATAAGACCCTTCGTTATAAAGCACAGCTTAACAAATTTCATTACTGACAAATATTCGTTTACATGATGCGACATAGAAATAATTAATAAATGAAGAATAGGTAATTGGTATGTCTTAACTTAGGAAAATTTTATTGGTAACAATCAGCTAAAAGCATATAATTGAGCAAAGCTTATTAGGAAAATAATAAAAGCTAATGATATATTTTCTCAAAGCTATTTTTTAAAAAGCAAATTGCATTTGAATTACATACGTTTTCAAACCACGTTCATGAAAGACATAATTTCCGTGAATAATTTATGAAACCATAGTAAGAGGCCAAGTATAATTTAAATGTAATAGTTTAGCAACATTTATTAATTGAAAAACATAAATTAAATTAGAAAACTTATCAAACATCATTAATGCCAACCTTATTAATATAAATGGCATGATTTAGTAAAGATTATTTATGCACAAACGTAACTTCAATGACTCAGTTTATGAAAGCTTTCTTTTATGGATAAAAGAAATTAAATGACATAATTTAACAAACATTATTAATGGAAAACACAACTTAAATGACATGTCCATATCAAAGCAGATCACATTACATAATTTAAATGACAACTTAGCAAACCATGTTAGTGGAAAGCAAAATTTTAAAGACATATTTTATCATGGCTTATTAATGGATGACATAATTTAGATTGTATAATTTGGCATAACGTATTCGTACGAAAATAAAAATTGAATTGATGCCACGTATTAAGCTACATAAATGGAAGAACATGTTTTAATGACATAAATTATTAGATATCATTAATGCAATTTCATAATTTAATTGACATAACGTAGTAAACCATATTAACGAATAAAAGACACAAATCAAATATCGCAACGTATCCAACTGCATTAAAATACATAATTACAACAAACTGCATTAATGGACATACGTAATGACATAAATTAGCAAAGTATTATGGGGGAAGAATAAATTGACATAAGCTAGCAGCGTTTCTAGGTGGAAACAAATCGTAATTAAAAATAAAACGAGTTAATAAAAGATAGTGGAAAATAGTATTTACGCGTGCATTTATTCACTGTTATTAGTAGAAAATCATTGCCAGAGATAATGAGGCAAATTCATATTTTATTGGCAAAATTAATATTAATGTAACTTTGATACCGTTTAAATATAAACGTAATTTTAAAAAATCTCAGGTTGAAGTGACATAAAAGTAAAACAAGTCTAAATTAAACATCAAAACATATGAAAAAATATTTTTCAATCAAGAGAAGAATAAAATATTTCAGTGTATAACTTTAAAAGTTCTTGTTCTTCTCTTATCATCATCATCATCATCATCATCATCATCATCATCACCATCATCATCAGTATTATTATTATTATTATTATGCTAGAAGTTATTTTATCTTCATGGCTGCTAACAAATGTCTTCAAATATCAAATGTCTTACTTAGGATTCTTAGAGAATAGAGGACGGAGCTTCCTTGCTGGTCGACAAACCGAGCTTCAATACCTCTCTCTTTCAATCATTTAGGCAACATCGTGGTTGTTCTGCCTCTGCTATCACAGGGAACTGCAAAATCTGCGATTTCTCACTGTTAGATAAAGAGGTCCTCTATAATATGGGTCGTAATTATTGGGGGATTCACGTAAGATCTTGCAATTTTCAATTTCTATCAGTCTTCCGTTTAGTTCATAAAACTATTCTGTTCTTTTTTCAGTCACACACTCGGCTGCCTCCCTATTTTTTTGTGTTAGTGAGATACCTTTAACAAAAAAGTAATTAATACTTTTACTTTTGTCTTCTTTGCATCATATTCTAAATTTATGTGTGATGGAAATGTCTCGACTTTTACCTATATCAGATTTGTTTTGAGGGCTCATTTCTGAGCGACTATAATTATCGTTTCTGTCACTCATTTCCCGCATATCAAACAGAACCAGCAATCATTGCATCCAGTTGCCTCTGTTTGTCTTATGAATTGACAATTAGTTCCATTTCTTTCCATTATTTTTGTTCTGTGTTTCTTCTATTCATATCACTATTCTCATACTGTTTCCATCACCTGGCTGCCGAAAATCCCCTTTCTTTTCGCTAATCTCCATAGTTTTTCTATTCGGTTTCTGTATCCGACTTCTATCCCATTCTGAAAGGAAACAGAGTATTTAAAAACGGGCGTCACACATGTATTTGTAGCTCGATGATGATGACTCCATTCAATTTTGTATTGAACCCATTTCTAATTATCCCCTTGTGATTTCTTTCTCATTTCTCTTTCCATTATCCCATCGCCCTATAGTACTATTGGCGATTAGTAAACCTCATTATTCCACAGCGGGAAAATTATATTGCTTTGCGGTGATTTTATGCGGGAATTTACCCTCCGGCCTCTCTTCGTCATTCGTATTGCGTATTTAGTTTCTCTAATTGCATTCCCACTGCTTTCATTTTGGTTTCCATTTCTTGTCCAGTGCTTTTCCGAATCCTACGGAAAAAATCTTCAGTGTATACATTACAATGCTAAAGAAATTAATCACATCTTCAGTTCTGATGTGCTCAGAATAAGCAAAGTTGTTATACATAGAATACTGCATCATACACCCTCAAAGGATATTGTAGACCTCTAGTCGCATACCACGGAAGCTATACAATGGTTTATACCCCCAACCTATGAAAATACATACAACTTGATTCAAGTATAATTCTAGCATCTCAAACATTATCTTTAATAAGGCCCCAAAATTAGCACTTAAAATTCCCACCGAACTAGAAGCGATGTGTTTATAATTGTAGCAGCTCCTCGAACCGTTACACATTTTGACACGAAGCTATGGGCATCCTGATTACTTCGATACCTCAATCGGTTCTAGTGACACGTGCCAGGTGAATGCCATTCTGGGATGTAAAATAATCATTCTCTGAGATCACTTGTCTACATCGGGATGACACCCAGTTTGTAGTCCAGATTTGTAGTAACAGTCAGATAGAACGATATAGAAAAAATAAATCATGTTTATATCTGTATATGTACAATTCTGTATGAATTTATGTATGCATGCATGTATATAGGTGTATGTGTGTATGAATGAGCCTAACTGTGTCACACATTTACTTATTTGAATGGACGGGTGTGCTTGTGAATGGAAATTTATATCTGTCTATGTGTGTATATGGACATTTATATACATATGTGCATTCGTATATTTTCATCAACTGGTATGTGAGAGTTTTTATGAATATATGTAAGTATATTGCTATCGATATGTTCTAGTGTTTCTCATTTCCGTGTGTACATGTTTTCATGATTTATATATGGGTATACTTAAGCGCATCTGCGTTACTAAGTTTGCGCATGTGCATACATATGTGTGTGTGTGTGTGTGTGTGTGTGCATGCACGGGCGTGTTTTTTCTTTGATTATTTTTATTTTAATCAACTTACATTGAAATTGCATGGATAATACCGTGCTAAATTCTGGTGCCTCAATTTGAGTACCACTTTCATCTGAACCTCACTCTCTCTTTATATATATATATATATATATATATATATATATATATATAATATATATATATATATACACCTTTAATATATGATATAAATATATATATATATATATACATATATATATATCTATATATATATATATATATATATATATATATATATATATATATATGCATTTATATATATATGCGCATATATATATATTATATATATAGATAGATATATTGTCTGCCATTGTTTATCCGCTCTGTGTTTAACCCTTTGTGGGTAGTAAAGAAATAGGTGCTTCGTCTAGGTGCTTTCTGAGTTCAACTTCCGCAGCGGTCAACTTTGCCTAACATTCTTTCGGGATCGACAATTTAAGTACTAGTTGCATACTGGGGCAGATGTAGTCGACTTATCTCTACTCCAAATATCTGGGCTTCTGCTTATGGCAGAAAGGATACAATCATCATCATCATCATCATCATCATCATATCTGTGATTCATTTTTTCCGCTTTTATACTGCAAGTACAGAAACTAATCTGAATATCTATAATGAAAATCGACTGTATTGGGTCTCTTTACTCTCTCTTTTACTCTCTTTTACTTGTTTCAGGCATTTGACTGCGGCCATGCTGGAGCACCACCTTTTAGTACTTATTCTATCGGTCTCTTATGCCGAACCGCTAAGTGACGGGGACCTAAACACACCAGCAACGGTTGTCAAGCAATGCTAGGGGGACAAACACAGACACACAAACACACACACATATACATATATATACATATATACGACAGGCTTCTTTCAGTTTCCGTCTACCAAATCCACTCACAAGGCATTGGTCGGCCCGGGGCTATAGCAGAAGACACTTGCCCAAGATGCCACGCAGTGGGACTGAACCCGCAACCGTGTCGTTGGTTAGCAAGCTACTTACCACACAGCCACTCCTGCGCCTATATTCAATTTTTAATATCAAGCACATATTTTATGGAAATATTTTGGTGGATTTCTATTTTTACATGCTTTTTGTGAACTTTTATGACACTATACTTCAAAATAATGCGCAATGTTTATTCATTGACCGTAATTTCGGGTATGTATGGAGTATTTCGACAAAAGTACATTAACATTGTTGTTTTTGGTAATGCGTTATAGTTCTATAATTAAAATTGATAAGTAAAATACGCATGTATTTGTGTAGACAATTTGATAGTTATGGAACACGATAATATGTGTTTTAGTTGAATAGAAGGTATTCAATAAGTTATTAATGCATTTTTAACTGGAAACAAAGCATCATTTCCCAAGAGCTGATTCATTGTAATTGAACGTATTCGCATATATGTTACTTTAGATTAAACATTGAACGTGTGATTATTAAACTGCGTGAAACAGCATTCCAGAAAAAATTAATGATGGGAAAATATTTTGAAAATCTCCAGTTAATAATATTTTCTCATCAACGCACCCA
>NC_043015.1:2540834-2553334 GCF_006345805.1 Octopus sinensis
CATAATACTTGAAATTACATATATTTTACGTGTTCCAGTCATTAGATTGCATCCAAGACGGGTCACTCGAACGACTGTTGTACAATTCAGCCCTAGTATTAGTTTCTTGTACTTGATAATGCACGGTCTTTTGCCAAATCATTAAGTTACGAAAGTGCAATTAAAACGTCAGAGGTTTCTAGAATTGAGGCGTTGAAGCACAAATACACACACACTCGTACACCCAAACGGCCCCATACATAAATACATACATACATATATATATATATATATCACTTAGGAATAGCGATTTCAATTCCAGGCTATCACGTTACGAGTTTCTGATAAAATCCAGAACTGGTTATCCACATCGAAGGTTACGAAACATTCACAATCATTAGACCATTTAGAATAGAGAACTAATTGTAATCCAATCGACTGGCCAATCTTCAGTTCGATTCAATCGATTTTATGTAGGATACTGAGTAAGCTATCTAACCATATTAATAAATAATAGAGAGTACACGTGTTGAAAATTCATTTCATAGAAATAATTTTCATTTTCTATTTCGCTTCGTGTTTCAGTTAATTAGATGTCTTAGGATCATTTGATGCGTAATGGTTTTCTGTCTTCACTCGAGTTGCGTTATATCAAAATAGGAACGGAGTATTACATCTATGTCCACACATTCTACGAGTATCTTTATGTTGTGATTTAAGAAATACTTGCAAGTTATTAATAGCAGTTCGACCAACGACTTGCAAACACCTGTTATAATTCGGTTCTAAAGTCGGTTAGTGTGTTTCTTTTATGTGCGTTACCCTAATTAATCAACTCTACCATATTCGCTACGGCGATATCCCATAAAGCTATGAGAAATTTGATGGCTATTTGTAGCTCCTAGAACGTGTAAAATCAGTGTCAATTACATATATGCGCGTGTGTGCTTCTGTATGAACCTTTTACATGTATTAGAAAACGGTGAAATTGCGTAGCGTCGAGGAGGCAGTGGGCTGAGAGGAAAATACTCTGATGACCAGAAATAATTGAGCGATCGAATGAAAACGAAATAAAACAACCGATTAGTACTGGCATGGTAGCCATCCCAATATACAACATTCAGTGTATCAATAAAAGTTCGTCCGTAAAATGCATTGAAAATATGTGGAAGCATTCCGTCGGTTACGACGATGAGGGTTCCGGTTGATCCGAATCAACGGAACAGCCTGCTCGTGAAATTAACGTGTAAGTGGCTGAGCACTCCATAGACACGTGTACCCTTAACGTAGTTCTCGGGGCTATTCAGCGTGACACAGAGAGTGACAAGGCCGGCCCCTTTAAATACAGGTACAACAGAAACAGGAAGTAAGAGTGAGAAAAAGTTGTGGTGAAAGAGTACAGCAGGGATCACCACCATCCCCTGCCGGAGGGAGCCTCGTGGAGCTTTAGGTGTTTTCGCTCAATAAACACTCACAACGCCCGGTCTGGGAATCGAAACCGCGAGTCCGCTGTCCTAACCACTGGGCAATTGTGCCTCCATTAAAACAACCGATTAGTACTGGCATGGTAGCCATCCCAATATACAACATTTTGTGTATCAATAAAAGATCGTTCGTAAAATGCATTGCGAATATAACAATTCGTTAAATGAAATAACTTTCACATTCTACTTATTAGCTTTATTTTCCGATTATCGCTTTCCTTTCAGTCACATACATTCTATGCGCTAAAATCGAAGGATAAACACAGGAAATAATGAAAATATTATAATAGTAAATTCACATTGCGGAATGTAACGGGAAAAATACAACGTCTTCGAAAATAGATTTTTTGCACAACCTTTAGTATAACGTACATTACTATTTTTCTGCATGAAGTGTCATTCATTGCCCCATCTCGTCCGTGACACATTCAGTCTTCATACAATATCTGGCTTAGTGTTGGGTTGTCTTGACTGCGTTATTTCCATTTGCCAAGTAAACACGATATGAATTGTTTACCAATCGTCAGTTTAAGGAAACTAAAATGATGTAGATTTTCTAATGTTTTATGTTTCTTTAAAGTGGTTCTTAAAACGCCCTCAAATTAGTGAATATCGAAAGGTAACTTATAGGATATATATATTTCTTGAGGAATCAGGAAATTGTTATGCTTTATGTGAGTATAAGAGTATAAATATTATATTTGGATAAAGTCATAAGTATTAATTCTTAGAAATTCGCTCACCGGTTTTTGTTTCTTAATATTTCTGAATGTATCCGGCAGTTTTAAGAATGTCATCGAATAAAAATACAGTAGAAAGGAGGCACAAGCTACAATAGGTGATCGTGTTAATAAAAATATCAATTTTCACCCTTCCTAAATATCACAATGGTCCCAACACAATATTTCATATAATCCTTGCAAAACAAATTAAAAATCAAAATTTTATACGCTGATATCAGTGACAGCTAGACATCATGTAAATAAATATAGAGTAGCGGATTATATAAGTGGTATGGTTTCGAACAATATACTCTATTCTCTTCCATTCTTTCTAAATCCAACACAGGATGATTTAATTTTAATTATTTAATAAATAACGGTTTCACAGTTTGTCAAAACCTAGCAAGTTTGAGAAAAGAGCTAAGTGGAATATATTGACCCCGATGCTTTACTGGAGCTTATGTTATCGACCCAGAAAAGATGAAAGGCTAAAGCGACGTCAGCGGAATTTGAACACAGAATGTAAAAACGTGCGAAATGTCGCAAAGTGTACTAAATATTACACGGATAGATACAATCGGGTTGCCTGTTGGTTACTGCATGACCATATCAGAATTACGGAACCCAATAAATTCTGAAAGTAAAATGATTTATACATGAAATAGTAACTTTGTGCGCATAAATAACAATCTTATAATTTGTTACATTTTTCGGAATATATCTTCGCTCTGTTTTTCACATACATTTTAAACATTGATAACACACCCAAATACATATTAAGATAGTATGAACACTCCATAACTGTGATACATACAATAAAGAGAAGAATTCTGATATAACCATATTTCAGAAAGCAGGGAAAACGCTAGCTATAAAATAAATTATTACTCAATTTCAAAAACTGATACGGAGTCATAAACCCTAAACAAAACGTTACAATGATTGATTGAATCACAGACAAAATTTATAAGGATTTAACGATAAGATATGAATCAATCTACATTACGTAAACTCCAATGTTTATCATACGTCATTTTGACAGAGTGTTTCACAAACCCTTACAGATTAGTTCATATTTATTGTATTAAGTCGATGTTAATGGTTGCTATATATGCTCTATTAACAAACTTTCATATTTTGTGTATACGTAACAGCATCTTCATGCAATAAGATTTATCCTGTGTACGAGCTTCTTCGGTATTCAGCCACAGATACCCATTGCTCTCACACTCTCAACGAATATTATGGCATCAGCGGTAAAATAGGAAATGGTAATGATTATAAGTTTTCCTAATTAACTTAATTAGCATTGTAAATAAATGTAATTAACTAATGCTAGCAATTCCAATCCCCTATAGTATTATACTGACCATTCATCTTCCATTAGTCGATATTTATTCTTTTTCATTTGAGAATCAATTGATTGTTATATAATACATGCTGTGGAAGGGAACTAGTTTACTCCAACTGTAAGATATAAGTCATCTTCAATATTATTAGTTATTTAATTGTGAATAACATTGTTGATTGGCAATTTGTGTCAAACAGCGTCTTTGGCCAATGAGTAGATTTTTTCATTATAATAATGAAAGTCTGTGTTGGAATGTAACTTACTTGCATTCAGCTTCTGCTGAAAAGCACTGAATGAGCAATTACTGTGTTCGACTGTGTCGAATACTTCTTAATTTAGTGAATTATAACTTACCAGTTGATTTCTGGTGTTGGTATTTAAAACGATTCGTATTATGTAAATGCCTATATGAAAATCTGTTATTTTACATTCGCTTGCCTGTCAGGCATTCTATTGATGAATCTACTGCTTGTGGTAATGGGGAATGCATTAATGCACACGTGTTCCGGAAGTCCGTCGATAAATATTCCCTGAATGTTACTTCAACCTATTGAGTAATTAAATTCCAAATTCCTTTCTATGACAAAGAAACTTATTACACTACGCTCACATGGAGGATCGATAACATGATCTCATGGATTCTATTTACAATATTAACAGTATTATCCCGAGATTAAAATTAACAACTCTTAAGTTAATTAACTTATTCCAGAATATATGGAATTTGGATTGAGATACTCTACGGAACATTCTACTTTATTGTCACAACTTTCCCTCACTCTTTCCTTCTGCATCTTGCAGTTCACCTGCGACGGACCGGCATCCCGTCAAGTTGGGGAACCTATACGCCAAGGAAATCGAGAAACCGACCCTATAATCCAGGCATAGCTTGAGAAGGAAGAAACAATTCATGAAGTTAGAAAACATTGAAGATGTCATTTTCTGTATGGATTTTGAAACAAACGTTTCGCTAGATAATATAAGAAATGCTTCACTAGATAATATTAGTAATACTCATTTAATTTCCCACAATGTAATCGCATGAATAAGGGCATAACCATGTAGGTGACACATTTGTGATGCTTATAGAATTTCCTGGAAGCATTCCACTTGTACACGATGTTGTCCACATTTTCTTTCTTTATTCAATTATCGAATAATATTTGAATTTATGAATTATCTGATTGGATGGATGTGCTTACAATACAATACATGTGGATATGAAGTAATATATCAGTTTGCTAATTTATAAACTGGTTTTATTTATTTAAGAATCGAGCTATGCTAATATCCTGAAATTCTATTACGTTACTCGAGAATGTTTAAACAAAATTGTAATTTCAGCGCATAGAAACTTACCGTAATTGTACTATGTTACTCATGACAAACTGAAAATATTATGAATCATAAGATGAATAATATTTGGTATTAGATTTGCGCGAAATTCTATCGAAGTGAGATTTCAATCTAATACCTCAATTTTTCTTATGAATATCTGGATATTTAAAGCTGACATTGAATGCATACTAATTGTCGGAAAATAATTTGCATATTTACGTATTTGGAATTTACTCCCTGTTTCGTTTATATCCTGTGAACAGTTGAAGTTAGAAATTCAGAAGATATACGTGACATACATCGGAAGATAAACTTCTATAAATTATTGATTTAATAAGCAGTGATTCCGTGTCCAAATCAAATATAATAACTGGAATTTGCAAGGAGCTAATGGCATGAAGTAATTAATACAAATTTAGGAAAAAACAGTGTATGATGAGTAGTATTAGGTAGATTTGAGCGAAGTGATATGCTGCACAGCAGAAACGCTGACTGTGTGTAAGTGTGTGTGGGGGTACCATAACTAGTTAAAGTCACTGCGTTGTAATCCTTTCCAGTATGAATTGCAGATAATCAAAGAATGTAGTTAATATTACAGAAAAGCATGAGCACGTAATCACACACATGTTTGCACATACACAGACATGTAACACTTACACACAAAAAAATGCATATACACAAAACCTTAAACGTACAAATACACACACACACAGACACACGCACACAAACACACATATGTGTGGTGGTGTGGCTGTAGGCACATTCATGTCTTAATATAGACGTGCTTTAATAAGACCATAAACCTGTCTAAAGAAATATCGAAACCACGTCTGTTCTCTACTCAAATTGTGCATGGTGGTTTTACTAAATTCCCTTATGTAGGGAAGAAATGTTAAACACAGATTTCCGGAATTTAGATGTTGACAAAAAATTTTAAATAAAGTTACACTTTCTATGGTAGGTATTGAATCAGAATAATTCTAGCTATGAATTGCTAATAATAGTTAGCTCGTTAACAGAATTCTAAAGTGAATTAATATATAATTTGGCATAGCTTGCTTCATAATTATAAATATCATTTGAACTTGCGAGATAAAAGCCGTGGCAACTTCCCAATAAACGCTAGCTTCCTAATTAGTTTTATATTTTGCCATCTATTCCTTCGGGAAATAATTCCATAAAGATTGAGATAGAAAGATTTGCAGATTGCTTTAGTAATTATCTCACAACTTCCTACTGATTGATGCAATAGAAATAAAAGTTTTGTAATAAATATGTATAAATATGTATTGTGGTGAATATACGGAGCTTTACCTAATATTTGCTGTATTATATGTTCGATATTATAGAGGCACGCCAGGGTTACAAAATAAAAAAAAAAAAACACAATGTATTTCCTGAAATATGAAATAGAGTAAACAGATTTTGGAAAGCAACTATAGAAATCACAATTAGAAATATTAAACTCAGTGTAGTATACAATGCGGAGACATAGGATTCACTAATACGTAATTTACTCATGTTACAAAAGACACCTACATTGCATCATTTGAAATAGACAAACCATCGCAAAAGCAACACAACGAATACGTAATGTATTCTCATTTAACGTCGAATTAGATTAAATACCGTGGATCTATCTATCTATCTATCTATCTATCAATCTATCTATCTATCTATCTATCTATCTATCTATCTATCTATCTATCTATCTATCTATCTATCTATCTGTCTATCTGCCTGTCTGTCTGTTGGTCTTTCTATCTGTCTGTCTACCTATTTATTTATCTATCAATCATACCATGTGTTTATAAACAGATTAAATACTTATTTTCGCTTGGATTGATCAGGTGATGTAGATGCCTCTAACAAAATCCCAATGAAGTTCGAATATTCGATCTACGGAGAAGTAGCAAATCCTTCTCAGTTTGTACATCTACTGCATAAACTACATAAAGCATATTATACCTTGACATTGTATGGACTGTGACTCCATTTAACCAAAAAAAAAAAAAACTGTTATTAAATGATGTTTCAAAGAGTAGTTAGTGTTCGCAGAAGCTATTGGATATGTTGTTTATAGAAACCGATTTGCTACATGTTACTTAGATATTGGTCAAGTGATGTTGCTCTCAGGCGAAAGCAATCAGATAAGAAAATCGATTGCTACAATTTGTAACTGTTTCTATCTACATCTTATATTATATATATATAAAGATATACGTACACATATGTGTGTATGTATTTACATACATATACGTACATATGAAGTCAGCTAGATAAACGAACATATAAATATATGTGTACGTGTCGGTTTTTTTCTGCGTGTGTGTATGTATGTGGCTCATTAAATCCGGTGAAATTTTAATCAAGGAGGAATTAAATTCGATCTTACAAGTTGAACAGCATTAAACACAATGTCTTATACACAAAAACCGCATACATTTTATGATAAATTTTTGGCGGGAATGATGGGAGCTGAAGACAGTAAATTCAAGGCCAGCTATGACGTAGAACCAGGGAAGCGAAAACAGATTGAATGCAGGAAAACAGGTGCTACATATATAAGTGAAATGTTCCAAAGAAGAGAGAAAGAAAGAGAGTAGGAAAATAAAAGATTCATCTGAGAATACGTCCATTACAACAATGAATTACATGCTGCACGGAATCTGCGCCTTCGGTTTACATGATGCATCTGAAAGTTCTGAAAGATGCAGCGCATCTTGTAAATAATTAATCTCATTTAAATTTGGGACGGTTAACGAGGGCTCACCGGGAATATTACTGTGATTTTATTCGCATGATTTTCATATGACAAATGCCTTCAATTAGTTTGGTGCTTTTTCCGTTTTATGATGTCATATCTCTTAAATCTCACTCTTTAAATTTTGATATCTGCTCAGTTTTTCAAATTGTATTATTGACATGTTTTTACCAGATACAATTCTATTAAATAATTTTTAGAAATGGCATTTTCGGTTCTGCATCATCATGGCGTCTCTGTTTATCTTGCATTGGTCTAATAGTGCTAGAATATCCATTAGAATTTCCTTTGAAAACTGGATGTGGGTGGTGTTCATCTGGCTTCATGCTAGTTTCTCTATTTTGTGACTGTACAACTCGTATTGTTGGAACATTCCTACTCAATGTGCTAATTTCTTCTATACATTTGGTGCCTGACACGGACAGTCTGAATCATGGCGTGATATTGTAACATCAAAATGTCCGAGAACCTGTTTTTGAATCTATAACATACCATAAGGCACGTAAATTGTAGATACGACTGATCAGTGTTTGGGCATATGAGAAATTTATGAGGCGTTATGATTCTCCTGCTGCGAAACTCTCATAAACTGATCGGGGTTTTCTTATCGCATTAGTATATTTGTTCTGGCACACATACGAAACAGGATCTGGGATTTTTGCTTGCTGCATTACTTTTACGCATTGCGTGGTAGAAAATGTATTGGGTTGTTCACTTACTTCAAGCGGTGTATTTAATAACTTTCCATTCCATTGATCAAAGATTTGTTGTTGTCGGACAGCAACGTCTCTTGCAAGGTCCTAGCCTTTTGTGATATCGCTGTATCATTCTGACATTGCTCTTCCAATGCAACCATGAGTAAATTTGTAGAGTTGGGCTTGTTTAGTTAATTGTTTAGGCAAATATTATTTAGCAAAATAGAAAACGCACACCTAATCGAAGTCAAATATCCTTTTCATATTTTTTGGGAGTCAATAAATTGTAGGGCGATGGTTCTTGCCTCTAGAACAGCTGGTCACGTGCCAAAGATGCAAAAATCTATTATGGAAAGCCATACCTAGAATTGCTACTCATTTCTCTGTATCTGATGCCTATATATAGTATTTTGAATATTTATGTAGCTTATCTTTACTATTCGATAACACGAAATATGAGAGAGATGCCTCGTGGCATTAGATTTCATATACCGGTTATCTCTTTTTCTAGAAATTTCTATTTGGATAATTTCTATATTCGAAATTCACATGGCAATTTCTCTTCCTACTAGACCTAGAAAAACATATCACGTATTGTTTTTTTATTATTGTTTGGGTTTGTGTGTGTGTATGTGCGCGCGCATACGTGCACTTTCGTGCAAGTGTACTATCGTGATAAAGAGTAAACTTCTTTTGCAATTTTATCGATTTTCTGGAGATACATATACTATATCTTCTCCGAAAGTATTTTATATTACTGACTTAGCTTCCAAACAACGGGCTTTCAAAATCAGTGCTGCTTCTCAATGTATTATATCTTATTTAAAATAAGGTTTATGCTTATTCCACCATTTGTTACGTATTATTATTTTTGTGGTTGTTGTTACTTTGGTTAGGCTCAGGATTTGTAGATGAGGTGGGTAGTGGGTGACTATGTGTAACCTTAGGTATCCACAAGTTTTCAGCAGTTTTTCAAGTGTTTAGAAACCCCCTGATAATACTTTCTGTCCCTAAGAGACAAAACTTTCTCTAAGACCTCCACCGGGCATTCTATTCCAGTCTTCTTCAGCCACTTGTCTAAACTTGGTTTACTGTTCCCAACGCACAAATTATTGTAGGCACGAAAAATACTCATCGCATGCTCCCAATTCTTCCTATTTCAAATGATTTCGTTGTTTTTCTCCCTCTTTCTTTATGATATTGGAATCAAACGGGCATAATTGATTGATAAGTAACTTCGCATTCCGTATCTATAATGTCCTCTTCTGCAATTTACTTATTAAGTTGCACTGAACGAGTCCTTGTGTAATATCTTGTCCTGTAAATTTCCAGGTTGAGAATCTGAAGAATATTACTTCCCTTGCTCACAATTTGCTATGTAGTCCATGTTTTTTCCAGTGTGTTCTATTATGCTAATTAATTATACGTCAAATGGGTCAATTAGCGATGTCGTTGAAAAAATTTTCCTTACCTTAATGGCGCCCGTGACTTATATCAAAAATCCTCTTATAGTACTATGTTCAGTAAAAAGTATAGAAATATATTATCGCGCTCAAATTTGAGAAACAAACACTCATAACTTTTTTATTTTAAAACTTTATTGCTTGCGATTAAGACCATGAAATTTCTTGAACTTATCTGTATCATTTACGCTTATTTTAAATATATTTCTTTTTAAATAAAAAAAAATTTAAGAATTCTTAAATCTAATGTATGAGTTTGCTATTATTTTTTCATGATATTTTACCCTACACCTTTTTGATAAAAAACTTTATTCCCTGAGAAGAAGACCATCAAAATGTTCATGCTTTGTTCTATCGTTTAAGATAAGATAAATTCGTTTTGTTTATAAAAGAAAAAAAAATGCTTTTATGTCATCAGAAATTCAATCAAACCCGTTGTAAATTCAGTGCAAACTCGTATTTTATTACTTTCTTCTTTACCTAAACAGTTATTGATATCACTTCTGAATAATCAATTTTTCTATACCTCCAAGCTTCTCAGGTATACCTAATTTGTCGTTGACTTGATCCAACGCTACGAAAAGTACAGCTCGCATGGGTTTAAATACTGGGACAACCTTTTCTTTCACTTGAAAGTTTACTTTTGTCTTGGTGCACATGCCTAATTCTTTAGAAAAAAAAAACATCAGGAGAAATCTGAAGTTCTTTTTTAAATTCTCCGACGTCTTATTTGAAATGGTATAAGAACCGTTTACATTATTACAAAAAATATTTATGGCGAGGTTTCATAAATAGGTTTTGTCGTATTTTTGGGGTGAAAGTTTTTCCATGAAATAACATCGCAATTGTTTCCCTGGAACACCATGCACAGATTTCGAAGATTTTTTTAACGTAGGCTTTCCTATTTGTCTCCGTGTATCATCGTTAAAAATCGTGATATCACTATCTGTATCCAACTGCAGTCTCGTTTTAACATTCTTCATTTTTATAGAGACAAATTTTCTTCTTTTTGCGTCGCTTTGCATTTTTTCTCGAATTGTTTTCGTTCGACCTTCTTTGTCTCAGCCATCGATGTGAATTCTTATGTCCAATTTTTCCACATCCAATTTTTTAATGCATTTCTTCACACCTATAACATGGTTTGGTTCTTGATAATTTTATTTCTTTTTTCTTATCTGTTACAGGTCGACACGTATGTCTATTTGAAAAATATTTTTCAATTTTTTCTACAGTAATTTTTCAGTTACTGCCTGTACAGATAGTTTCGAATCGTGTTCCAGTTTTGTCAATATCTGACCCCGTATCTTTGCATTTCTTCTTGCAGTTACTCTTTGTACAGGGATTAGACAATTGAAACCGGCGTTAATTAATTTAATTTCAGTTTTTCACATTCTCACTTTACAATTTCGACATACGAGACGAAATCTTCATTTTCATATTTTTTTTTTTCAAATTCAAGCACTCCCAGTGAATATTAAATTGTGAACTTCTTCACTGAATATTTTAGATAACAGGTTAATTGTTTCCTCGAAACAAATTTCGGATGGTTTTCTCGGCAGGATGTAATCACAATACTTTTCATGTTCTGCGGGTACATTCTTTTCGTCCGTCGAGTTTCTACATCTTTCTTTGAAGATTCCTTCATTAATTCTGAATTATGCAGGAACCGTAATCCCTTCTCGATTATAGGTAAATTATTCAATTGAACTATCAACGCCGTCTGCTAAAAACGAATCTGTATTGTTTTTGGACTGTAACAATAATTCTAACAACTGTTGAATTTGTTGTTTTTTGTTGTTGTAGTGTCTGTTGTACCTGCAGTTGCTTTTTCTGTTGTTCTTGTTGTTGTTGTAGTTGTCGCTGCAACTATTGCTGCAGCTCTTGTTGTTCTTGTGGTTACCGTTGCAACAGCAGCACGGAAGCTGAAAAATTTTCTATGCTAAGAATTTCCACTGTGAGCTTCGAAAGTCTCGTCGCCGCTATTATATCCTGGGGTCTGAATATAGACTACTCTGTAACTTTTTTTAAAACACTACAAAAACTAACAAACATGTAACAAACTTATATCTCTTCTCAACGACTTCTACGACTGCCTTCACAAATGCAACTACACACACTACACTATGCATCGCACAGGCAGTACACATTCGCTTTTATAAGGTTTAGGAGTGTTCATTGCTATCCCAGAGGGATGTCAGGATTTTACCTCGCAACTGTGGAGAAATTAGTACGAGCAAGTGATCCTAATCTAGGTATGAGTCTGTAAATTGGAGAGCATGAGGGAGTGCTTGTAAATTTGGAGTCTATGGGTATGTGAGTTTCCTCGTGTTGCCCCAGCTGCAATTTCTCTGCTATCAGTTGTAAGACGTCAGTTAAGTTATCACAAGCCTTTTATTCTATTTATTTGTTTTACTCTTTTAATTGTTTTAGTCATTTAACTGCGGCCATGCTAGAGCACGGAGTTAAAGTGTGTTTTAGATTAAGAAATCAACACGAGACTTATTCTCTGTAAACCTAGTACCTCATCTATCGGTTTCTTAACATGGAGTGCAAAAACAAACATTTTCGCAATATTTTGCTTTTTGATTTGCGTAAATTCAAGGAAGCTGTGTAGACTCACAAAGAGATATGTTCTGATTCTTTTGTGATCGACCTTCCCTATTCTCATTCGGGACCAATGGAAGAATTACATTTCAAGTAACAT
>NC_043015.1:2558334-2570834 GCF_006345805.1 Octopus sinensis
AATTAATTAATTATGTGACGCTCAGAACTCATTTATGTAGTGATCAAATGCGTTTTAGTTTATTGAAATTACATTTGTGATAACAATTTACTAATGGTTACCTATGATAGTGGTGACCCTCGTACAATAGAAATTTAATTCGAATTTGATGGTGAATAATTCTGGCTTTGCATGTGAGTTACAAGTTATGGGTTGTGTTGATGGGAAAAACTGTAACATGACAATTCGGTAACGTTCAAGAAAGCTAAATAATCTTACCGTTTCCAACATAACGATGTGCAGAGAAAGTATACGGAGATGTTGCAGATACCTGCAGCATAATGTATCCCCACTAAGCAGAGATTATTGAACTGAATGATGAATTACAATAACCTCACTAATTATATCTGAAACCCTGTTTGATTATAATACTGCCACCATTTAAACAACCGCATATATATAGAAGATGTCACAACGAAAACTGCACTACGATTTTTAGTTAGCAGAACCCATGTAGAGGGGCCATTTAATAACTACTTACATTACATTCAATATATTACTCGAGAAAACATATATTCTACGAATGTATTTAGATGTTGCTTTAACGCTATACGGGAAATAGACGTTTATTAATGAAATGTCTAATGTCTATGAATATAATATTAGAACAATTATAATACGATGTCATGCAACCTGGCATGATCTGATATAAAACTGAAGTAAGACGGGGGAGATAAGGGTTGTTATGGGTGATATTTCTTATACTAGTTTACACACTTCCTTTAATATAATTTTGTTGCTTGTTATACTGTGCTATTTTCTGACCACTGTTCAGATCTGTTCGTAAAAACATATACTCTGTAGAAAGATGGAAGGGCAAGTTAAATATAACGATATTATGTCCCATTATATTAAGGAAAACTTAGTGTATTGCTACACAGTCAAAGAGGTTGGAGAGCATAAATATAAAGTTGTAGCTGAGAAAAATCTGATATGGCGAAATGGACGCCATATCAGCTTTTTCTCAGCTACAGCTTTATATTTATGCTCTCCAACCCCTTTGACTATTTACCAATACACTAAATTTTCCTTAATATAATGGGACATAATATCGTTATATTTAATACCGACACTCTGTATATATCCATCAATCTACCAAGGGCAATTTGGTGGAATGTTCATAAACGATAATCCGTTTATGCTATTTTCTCACCTATGGGAGGAAGTCCTATCAGACATTTTGAGATAAAATTTAAAGTACGCTTTTTTCAATAGGGATGTAATTAGTATCTAGAAAATATTTGCATATACAGTGGCAAAAAGAATCATTGCCACAATTTGAATGTTGGTCGAAATATATAGGTTCGTCACAAGAAATAGAACCATTATCCTGAGGGTTTGTAGTCAATTAAAACATGATACCAGCATATATGGCGATTTCATATTATGAAATACAAGAAGTACATTGTTAGTGTTTTCATAGCCGGAGGAAATTGAACATTGAATTTAATGATACGTAATTCCTGGCATCACTGCTGTGAATGATAAGAATCGTAAAAAGAGACGGATTTTCCAATTCACGTTTACTACGGAATGATTCCAAATATCACATTCAACCGGTATTGTTAGAAGGCATACTCTCTGTCTCTCAAGATATTATCTGAGATGAATGATGTAATGATACACGTAGCTGCATTGATTCAAATCAATAGCGCTAGATGTACGTATGTAGAGACAGTTAACTATTTCTTAACTTGCAACAAGTTTGTTCCTTTGTATGAAGGAGATTACAAACATAAGATTATGCGTAAATCATATTCCTGTCTCTTACAACACGAAAGCTATATTGACACTAATATCTGCTGTGACGCCAATAAATATATTCACTATCAATACCATTAAATATTACTGAAGTCTCCAACAATCACCATCAGGAAGCCAGATTAGCGAGAGGTTTCCTAAGATTTGTCAATAATATTTGTTCCTATTTTGTATTTCAAAAGCTGTATTCTTGGATAGAAGACATCTGAAATTATGATGTTCATGACTTTCCCAAAGTATTTAGCATTTGGGTAGTGGAAGCACTCCGTCGGTTCCGACGACGAGGGTTCTGGTTGATCCGATCAACGGAACAGCCTGCTCGTGAAATTAACGTGTAAGTGGCTGAGCACTCCAGAGACATGTCTACTCTTAACATAGTTCTCGGGGATATTCAGCGTGACACAGAGAGTGACAAGGCCGGCACCTTGAAATACAGGTAGAACAGAAACAGGAAGTAGGAGTGAGAGAAAGTTGTGGTGAAAGAGTACAGCAGGGATCACCACCATCCCTGCCGGAGCCTCGTGGAACTTTAGGTGTTTTCGCTCAATAAACACTCACAACGCCCGGTCTGGGAATCGAAACCGCGATCCTACGACCGCGAGTCCGCTGCCGTAACCACTTGGCCATTGCGCAAAAAATATAACTATTAGCTATTATAGCGCCTACTGCATGACAGTTGATTTAAACTTTATGAATTCCTGTAACTGAAAATTTAACGTTTAAATTTATTACAATAATATCGAACCAAGAACAATGAAAAACGAAATAGCATGGAAACTTGTTATGTGTGCGGTAATATGCTGCATGTGTACTTCCACAAATATTGAGAGTAACGATAATACTCTAAATCCAAGAATACAGAGGTATTTAAAGCGAACGTGTCTCGGCCGTATTAGAATGATTTCACGAGCGTTAACTGCAATAGCTCGAGTAAACGATTAGCTACTGATTTCTCTTCGTTCTGAGGTAGATGCAAACCATCGCTTGCCTGGATGCCAATGGATGGTACATGCGTATTTTAATTTCTTTACTGTATTGTAAAAATTCAGGGCGTGTCTCTATCGTATGGAGTAGTCTATCCCATCGAAAACAAGTCCTCATTCATAATTATGCAAATTCTAGCTGTTTCCTTTGCGAGTGGCGCATGCTGCACTCTCTCAACACTCGTACCACACACACACACACAGACACACACACACATACACATACACAACGAACACACACACACACATATATAGGTGTATGAATATATATGCGTGTGTGTATGTGTATGCGTGTGTGTGTACGAACGCATATGTATGTGTACATGTGAGTGTGTGTGTCTGTGCGAGTTTGTGTATGTTTAAAAAATAATAGTATTTGATAGTTAAGTTTTATTTAATAAAAACAATTTCGTGCTAATCAGAATGATTATTCATCATCATTGAAGAGTGAAAGTATATTCGGTGTAGGGAATTAGTAAATATGACTCACACCTCCCACTTGACGAATGGATCGTTCCATTCAGTATCATGCCATCATTCATATCAGTCACTATAGATTATGTGACATGTCGGCCAGTATCCAGAGAGTGCGTGTAGAATGTAATGATAGTCGTGCCTGTGCTGATATAGCAATTATTCTGTGATAATGAACGGACAAAAGCGAAATACTTAGGACAAGCTATTGATATATATATATATATATATATATATATATATATATATATATATATATATATGCGCTTGGCTTAGATTTCCCTTGGCGGGCTGGCCATATCGGAGCAATCTCAAGATTAATCAGCCGAAATTGCTAAGATGATCTGGTTCTTGACTGATGACTGAGGGCTTCGAATGTCCCGTCCTATGGTTCTTGTGTCGTCTCTGTGGTGTTTCATGTTCTTGTCCATGTCTGTAATTATTTTTACTGTTTACCTATATAATCGGCGGCTACGTATCCACAATTGTCCTTATACGATAAGTATATTTTTTCTCTAGCATTGATACGACTCTTAATCTGTCTCTTTTTCTCTCTCTCTCTCCTCCCTTATTCCCCTTCCTTTCTTTCCCTCTCCATCCGTCTCCTCCCCCTTCTACGTTTCTCTATCTCTCTCACCTCCAGCCCCCTCGATCTGTCTCTTTCTTCTCCTCCCTAATCCACCTTCTCTCTCTTTCCATCTGTCCCTTTCTCCTGTCTTTTGTTCTCACGTGACAGCTAGCCGCTGTTGAGCGCTCTTTTCGTTTTCAGCAGCCGCAGAAGCAACACGTATTTGTTCGTCTCCCCGTGGCCATTAGGCACAACTTCACAAGCCAGCCCCATACTCAACTCGTCCTGTCGAAAGACCCTTGTCCTACGTCCTGGTTTTGTTTTGTTGTTTATTTTTTATTTTTATTTTTACCGTTATTGTTTTTACGTTTTTGTATTCTTATTGGTGTCACGTATTGTGTATTTTTGTTTATGTACTTCGTTCGTTTTCCGTCCTCGCGTTGTATACATTCGAAGCTTTCTTCCAGGGGATCTAATGCGCTTGGCTTAGATTTCCCTTGGCGGGCTGGCCATATCGGAGCAATCTCAAGATTAATCAGCCGAAATTGCTAAGATGATCTGGTTCTTGACTGATGACTGAGGGCTTCGAATGTCCCGTCCTGTGGTTCTTGTGTCGTCTCTGTGGTGTTTCATGTTCTTGTCCATGTCTGTAATTATTTTTACTGTTTACCTATATATATATATATATATATATACATATTCATACATATATAGCGTGCGATGGAGAAATTTTCACCATTTTATATGTTAAATTTGCGCATGAACATACATATTACGACTACATATTATAGACAGTACCATGATACAAATCTCTGTACCAGAAATTTGGAAACGACATGTTCTACTCTTTGACATTCGCACCAGAAATTCCAATACAGATATTTCAGTGTGTTTGGGTCTCTTTCTGAGGACAGTGTAAAGGATTCGGAAGGAGCTGGAATAGCTCTAATCGTTTGAATAAGAGAACTCCTGAATCTAGGCCGTGATTGTCCACGATAGCTCCAAGTCAATCAGGTCTATCGCAGGGACATGGGAGTGTCTGAGATTCGTATGAGTTTCTGAGTTTCGTACAATACGAGAAAGAGCCAATTTTTAGCTCGATACATCAAGGACAACATGTAAGACCACACTACAAAGCTTTTGAACAAATTCAAGCCTCCCCCGCAACCGAACATGCTTTGGTTTTTCTCAGACGAGAAGCAATTCCAGCCAGGAGCAGATGGGGAACACACATGACATTATTTGGCTTGCTGTGTCCCCAGAACATTTACTGAGAGTGATAAAAATCAAACATCCAGTCAACATCATGGTGTTTGGAGTGATAACTAGTGATGTAGATATTATGGTTTCATTATCTTCCGACACAGCCTCAGACTCAATACAGATGCCTACATCAAGTGACTGGAGGAGGTAGTACGTCCTTTGGCCAACAATGTGTTTGCTGGAATTCCCTATGTTTGAAATCACGACTTGTCACCTGCAGCAGAAGCCAGTCACGACTGTCACACAATTTCTGAGACCACTCCACCACTAACATCTGTCCATCTCCCTCCACAAATTTCCACCTCCTCAATTAATGTGTATGGGGTGCAGTTCAGTGATAGACCAACAAAACACCTTCTAACACGAAACGTGAAGTGAAGGCAAAGATTATGGCTGCATTTACCAGCTTAAAAAAGGAGAGCGTCCGGAAGAGTTGCACGGGATTCCGATGTCGTCTCTGGAGGCGGTGTTTGAAGCCAATTCCGATTTTATTGAATAAATATACTCTCTGTAGTATTTGAAGATACTTTTCTGTAATTTTGTAAAAAATGTGTTGCGTAATTTTGACGACAATTTATTTACATCCTGCGTACATATATATATATATATATATGTGTGTGTGTGTGTGTGTGTGTGTGTGTTTGTCTGTGTGTCTGTGTGCATACATATATGCATACATATATATGAATATGCATATATATATTATATATTTATTTATATGTATATATATATACGTACACATCATTAGATGCATATACGTCTTTTTACGTGCGTTGTTTTGCGTGAATACTTGTGTGTATGCATATGCGTATAATGCCTCACTTACACGCACACGCTATTTCAATGATATCGTGGGTATACAATTTAATTTCAATTTAAATGATATTAGTAACTCTTATCGTTGAATAATAACTTAATAATGGAATAATATACAACGCATTATATCTCTGTTCAGGACTATATCTTATAAAACCAGTAACAAAAATCCTAATATCTTTATGTCTGTATATTTTAAATTTTACATCGGTAGATACATACATATATACATACATACATTCATATATATATATATATATTATATATATATATATATATATATATATATATATATATATATATATATATATATATATATATATATATATATATATATATATATATATATATTCACACACGAACATACATACCCAAACACTCATATATATATACATATGTACATATGAACACACACATATATTTATCCATGTTTGCTTATGTGTGTATTCATGTCAAGATATAAACACACAGAAGCACATATATAAGTCTGCACATGTGAGTGTCTGTGGCTTTATTACACCATTCTATTATATGTAAGCGAATATGCCCCACTATTCAATGATATATATTGGATTAAGATCTGAATAATATTAATTGAATTGGTACTACAGAGGATCGTATGATGATATTCAACAGCAAGAAAACAAATTCTGAAGATGACACACGGAACCATACATACTCTATACGAACATACAAACACACGTATACAAACACATACGCACGTACACACACTCCTATACAAACATATACACACACTGATACATTCACACACACTCACAAACACACACGCATACACGTTTAAATTTAGAAGCACAGATGTGTATAAACAGTTGCATATATAGATGAAAAACTGTAAGAAATTCAACAAAAAGGTAAATAAAGATTGTTAGATACACGCACAAACATACACACATACATATATACACACACACACACACCACACACACACACACACACACATATATATATATATATATATATATATATATATATATATTATATATATATATATAGTTAATCCAAGCATGAAAACACAGAAAAACGCACAAAACGCGACGTCGTGGAACAAGTTTTGTGTTATTGGCGAGAATTTAAGGAGAATTTAACGTTTCGAGCGGAACTCTACGTCAGAAACATAGAAAAAGGAAAGATCCAAAGAAGGGAAGACGGAGGAAAAATTCGCCAACGATACACACGTGGTCTCACACACACACACACACACACACACACACACACACACACACCACACACACACACACACACATATATATATATATATATTCCCCACGAAACTCGTCTTCTTCCCAAATTTCTCAAACCTGCTCTAATGTAATACATATCTTTGGTATGGTTATTGTACGCGGCTGAATAAGGCTATGGACATACATGTTACATCAATTATGCATTGATATAAACTGTCCAATAAAGCCAGAAACACATGTACCGCTAAATCCTTTGCATCCTGTTTTTCTTTTGATAAATATAAGTCTATTTAATCAATTTCATTAGTCAACTCTCCCATATTTTATGCAGCTCTAATGGCACGTTTTGGACTCGGAACATAAAATAAAGATAAAAAACCGCAACACGTTTCACCCGACAGACTAACGATTTTTGCAGCTCGTCAACTTTGCCACTCATGCTTCCGCGGGTCGACTTTGCCACTCATGTATTTGCGGGTCGAACGATTAAGTACCAGAGAAACACTTGGGACGAGTAGTTCCCTACCCCCAGAATTTCAGGCATTGTGCTTCAAATAGAAACTTTTATCATAAAAGCAATGCGCTAGCACAAATTTTGGCACGCTGAGCGAAATTCTTAGCAGTGTTTCGTCCGTCTTCACGTTCCGAGTTCAAATTCCACCGAGTTTGACTTTGACTTTCATTCTTTCGGGGCTCAATTAAATAGGTACCTGTTGAGTACTGGGACCGATGCAATCGACTTACGGCCTTTACGAAACTGCTGGCCCTGTGCTAAAATTCGAAATCATCATTATTATTTGTAGTATCAGTATTTTCGTCATCAGTACACTATGTTCGATATTACATTGATTGCTTTGCTATCACAAGTCTGGTTCAGTGAATAATATCTGACACCATACTATTAAAATTGATGGAGTCTAAATGATAAAATAAACTATATATTTCAGTCAGTAAATCTAATTTATTAAACGTTTATTTCGAATTTCATATAGCATTAAGCAATTTTTTTTTTATTTGATAGCATAAATTGCAAAATTTATTTTATTTTCTTACAATGAGTTCTTTCTACATATTTTTCTCATTAATTATATTTCGTTTAGATCTGCTGATATGCATCTCAAATCGGGAAAATTGCATCTGTTTAAACACCATCCATTATACAGGAACAAAAGAAAACAAACAAACACTACAAAAACAATGTCTAACCAGACGCCTGAAAGCAATTTTTACGATCTGCACAAGTGTTTTGGCTTATTATATGGCGAATACAACCATCTGTTAGGTTTACCATTGAATTAAAATAAAGATATGTAACCTGTGCGTTTACATACTTTTTTTCTCAGTTATTCACTCCCATTTTCGCATGTGTGTGTACAACAACACTCACACACACATATATATATATATATATATATATATATATATGTATATGCATGTATATGTGCATATATATATATATATATATATATATATATATTATATATATATATATAATATATATATATATATATATATATATATAATTGTTGCTATCGTCTTACTTGAGGTTATTCTGAGCGTGCTCAATAATATTCTCATCAAATCTGGATCATAGTTTTATGTGTGTATGTATGTATGCATGTATGTATGTATATACATAATGATAGAGAGAGGGGGTATATAGATAGATTGATAGATACATAGATAAATAGATAGCTATACAGAAGATGCACCCAATGATTTGATATTAGACGTTTGGTTATGGCTTATAAATGCTTGTATAAATACTGGAGTTGTATAGTTAGGTAGTTCATACACAGTCGTTTCATTGCCAAAGGAAGGGTATTTTTCCAAAATTATATTTGAAACTTTAACCATCTAAATTAAGCATGTCTCTGACAAAGTGGATAGGAAAGGGCAGCTGTAATATCGGTAATCATACAGGAATTGTACATTGTTTCCGTGCAAAGAAATGAAATCTGATATTTTACTGTATTGTTCAGGGGTGTTACGGAAACTAGGTGATGGTGGGGTCTGTAATGAAAGTTATTATTAGATTTTTAAATGTAAGTATATGCAAAGTTGTCATATGCTAGTGATAAACACAATTGCTCACAGTGAAAATTTATTGAATTATTTAAAGAGGCATAGCAATTCCCTACTCATTGTATAGTAAGATAATCAGGTCGCAGACAACAATACAGATAAGAATATTAAGCAAGTAATAGGTGGACAACTCAAATGATAGTATCATAAGAGGGCAGGGAGGAGAGGATTAGCTGAATTTGACTTGAAGATATAATCAAAATTTAGGAGTTAAAAAATCTCTCTGGAATTCAAGCTTATAAAATATGTTGTTCGCACAAAAGCATAGCAACGTGGAGCCAGACGTAGGATTTCTACTAGTTTATTTTAAAAGGAATGATTTCAGATGTTTCTTAAATAAATGAATCCATGTTAATGCAAGTTCTCTTTTTCAAAATATTAGAGTCTCATGTAAGGGTAGTCGAAGATTTCTCCAAAATTTTGCGGCACCATGTATTTCCTACAGCATACCTTATATATAATATTTTTTATTACTATCATTTATTTCCCCGAAGTAGTTCTCTAAGGTGATTGAGCCTTCGTATCCCTATATCTAAACGAAGAAGTGTGGTTATACGATCGGGGTTTCACTTGCTTCCATATGCACATATGTAATAGAGATGTAACAGAGAATAAATTCTCCTGTGGGTACTGAGCGTCTGTAAGCTCGGTTTATCCTAAAGCATTGGTTATCTAACGGTGACAGCTGGTCGATATCGGATTAGCTCGATTTTCACATTTGATCTATCACGAGAGAGAGTTGTTGGCCCGGTGCCTCTCTACCTATATTGAGCTTTTGAAGTATTTCGGCTGAAACATTAACCCATAGATTTTCGGGTAAGTCCGAGTTATCCCCCATAAGATGGCTCCAGTCATGACGTCTACTATCTCATAAGCTTTTTAATATCTCATAAACCCATATCACCCGAAAGCCTACAAGTGTTCGTTCACAATATGTCATGACGTTCCCCCCACTTCAGTTCTACACAAGTTACATGATTCCGATCAACTGAATCTGGCAATTCGATATACAAGTAAGTGTTTTTTAGCTATGAAACAAATTGTCATTCTCTGACCGGCCCTAGCAAACAATATTCTTGCAAAATCTATATACTGACATGATCGATTTGAGTAAAATATGAAGGCTTCATTAGTACTACTGCAGAACATTAATTTCAAATTTTCCAAATTTGTACCCTCACTATGGAGTGGTTAACTCCCTTGTCAGTTCGTAGACTTGTGCAATGCTTGTGGTTATAAGAGTCTTTGTCTCTCATCTCTTGCAATGTAGGTGCAACCATGCACACTCAGTCACTATTAGTGACAATTGAATTCTTCATTTACGGTTTTATAGTGCAACATCGTCAACATATTTATAGTTTTCCTATTACCATTTTGCCGAATCAGCCACTGATTCTCATGATCAGATATATACATTGACAGGTTGGATTTGATTTAACTATAAGCGTTTTAGTAGTATCAGTGATGAACTGTAATTTCAAGCGAAACTGCTTTGCAAATTCAGTACCTTCAATCGCTATAGGGCGGTTAACTCCCGTTTCAATACATAGACATAAGCTATGTTTGTGGTTATAAGAATACCTGGCTCTTATTTCTAGCAGATGCACGTACTACAATGTAACCTCAGTCACTAATAGTGACTTCTGAATTCTTCCTGTTTGTTTATACATTGCGTCTAGACATCTCTCTCTCTCTATATATATGTATGTGTGTGTGAGTGTGTGTATGTATGTGCGAACGATAATTATGCCAGAGCATATTTCGGATTTCCAATAGTATAAACAAGTGTTTGAACAATATTAACTTGTCATGCAATGTTATGTTATTTTATTTAGATTATTGATTCTTCTTTGTTTACGTACGTTGTCACTTATCTTATTTGTACTGCTCTGGTCTTTTGTCTCACTCCCATAATGTTACACATACAATATTACTATTATTATTATTGTTATTATTATTATTATTATTATTATTATTATTATTATTATTATTATTATTATTATTATTATTTTTATTATCATTATTGTTATATCTTCGGCGATCAACACCTATTGTTTCTGAGTTCAAGAAAGAAAAAAAAAATTGCCATGACCATTTTATTTTGTGTTGGTAAACAGAAAGACATGTATCTGGTTTACTGCATAATATATTGTACACAGTTCATGATTTATAATCTGATCAGCCATTGTAATGACACAAACGTTTTGTAGGTAAACTTCTCATGACATTCAATTGTCATTTCCATTAATTCTTATATATTAAAACAGTAATTCATCAGCGTATGTTGTCAATGAACCTGCAGGAGAATGTTTTAAAATCCGTTTGGAAACCAGTTAACCATTGTAACAAGGGAAGGTTTTCAAAATTAATTACTTTAATATTAGATACACTGAAGGCAGAGTCTCTCCGAATCTTTCGGTGGTAATGACAGATGTGCTTCATGAAATTATTTATCTCCGTCTGGATTTACGTAAGATGTTTCTAAAGAACCTAGTGACAGTCGTAGACTCTCTTTACTCTTTTACTCTTTTACTTGTTTCAGTCATTTGACAGCGGCCATGCTGGAGCACCGCCTTTAGTCGAGCAAATCGACCCCGGGACTTATTCTTTGTAAGCCCAGTACTTATTCTATCGGTCTCTTTTTGCCGAACCGCTAGGTGACGGGGACGTAAACACACCAGCATCGGTTGTCAAGCAATGCTAGGGGGACAAACACAGACACACAAACACATACACACACATGCATATATATATATACATATATACTACAGGCTTCTTTCAGTTTCCGTCTACCGAATCCACTCACAAATCATTGGTCGGCCTGGGGCTATAGCAGAAGACACTTGCCCAAGATGCCACGCAGTGGGACTGAACCCGGAACCATGTGGCTGGTTAGCAAGCTACTTACCACACAGCCACTCGAAGTAATATACTTAAAGAACCAACTAGAAAAAGAGCGTTACAGGTATACCATTACACTTCCAGGTCCACTCAAATAAGCAGGGACATGCTGTTTCCAGCCATGTAATTTCACGTGCAAATAATTAGTCGTTGCGTGGTTTAGAACATTACATAACTATACATTCAAATTTGTAACTTTTTAAAGTACCTGACTGCACTGAATCTGCATTTGTTACGCAATAGCTTATAAAGCAAAAAAGATTTTTACTCATTGCTCTACATATTTCATTATCGTATGCATGCTCCAAACTTTATAACCTATTTCTTTACTACCCACAAGGGGCTAAACACAGAGAGGACAGGCAAGGAGATTAAGTCGATTACATCGACCCCACTGCGTAACTGGTA
>NC_043015.1:2575834-2608334 GCF_006345805.1 Octopus sinensis
CCCTCCCATATATTTTGCTTAAAGTCCATTCAGTGTCTCAGAGCAGTGTAAGAATCGATAACATTGGAATTAATTATAAAACCATATATGACATTCATTTATAATTTAAATGGAAATTGATTAGGTTTACACACGGATAGTTTCCAATGAATCATCGCTCTTCGTTGAAATATAATGTAATTCATTGAAATGTTAAAGCTGTTACCCCGTTGTGACGAATACATATGCGAATATGTGTGTGTGCGTGCATGTGTGTGTGTATATAGCTGTGTTTGTCTTAAGTGAGTGAGTGTGTGTTTGTACGTGTGCATATTCGTACTCATGTATAAGTGTATATGTATCTGTTCATATTAGGGTCCGTATATGCGTTTTTTTTTATATATATACATATTAATGCGTACTTGTGCAGCTCGAAATGAATTGCTAAAAAAATCTGAGTGAATCGTGCTGCTACTTACTGAGTCATCCTCCAATGCATTTAGTTAAGTGCCACCCAGCTAATTTGAATTAAACCGCTAATAACAAACTATCCTTGTATTCAGCTCAAAACTTTGTAATCGGTTACTGAACACTGGGTGTTTTTGTAGGTTTATCACCAATGAACCGTACTGTGGATGTGGAAGTACTCCGTCGGTTACGACGATGAGGGTTCCGGTTGATCCGATCAACGGAACAGCATGCTCGTGAAATTAACGTGTAAGTGGCTGAGCGCTCCATAGACACGTGTACACTTAACGTAGTTCTCGGGGATATTCAGCGTGACACAGAGAGTGACAATACCGGCCCTTTGAAATACAGGTACAACAGAAACAGGAAGTAAGAGTGAGAGAAAGTTGTGGTGAAAGAGTACAGCAGGGATCACCACCATCCCTGCCGGAGGCTCGTGGAGCTTTAGGTATTTCCGCTCAATAAACACTCACAACGCCCGATCTGGGTGTCAAAACCGCAATCCTACGACCGCGAGTCCGCTGCCCTAACCACTGTGCCAGTGCGCCTCCACAATGAACCGTACTACTAGTTGATCAGTGCACCACTTGTCACTTACAAAGCATCCATTCTCTTTGTCCCGCCCCTACCCAATTAGTTTTCAATTCTTTTCTCATCATAAATGACTACTGGAATACACTAAGTGTTATTTGCATCTTTTCTTTTAGCTGCAGCTTGTAATCGGTTCATTAACAGCGAAATGTGGCCATTGAAGTGTTAATAAGCCACCACAAGCCACTAACTTTACAAAATACATACGAGGATTAACATATTTTAACATGCAACCAATGCGTTAATACGTATTTTCTTTTCATAATGATTTCCCGAATAAAGACCTCTTTGATATGTGACCCTCAATATGATGTGTGTTCAGTTTATGGTTTACATAATCAAACAATATTTTTATTGCTTAGAATATTTTAAATATTTTTATAGCAAGACATCAAGTAAAAATGTTGTCTGTTATACGAATTTACGACAGCAATTAATCTTCAAGTACTGTTTGTTGGAACAAATATTCTATAACTGGAATAAGGGTATGCATTTATATATCTTAGCTCCAACCATTCTATTATTTAGAACAATTAGATTTATGATAAAAACATTCTCGTGCTTTAGAAAATGGAAATGCTTGCATTCTTGTCAAATTACTTTTTTACACTCTATAAAATATATTTAGAAATATTTTACCGATAATCTGACGAAATTAAATTTACAGAACTGAAAGACGAAACATATATCTCACAATTACTTGAATAACACGATTGAAATGAAACTGTAAATACATTAAAAAAATAGTAATATACCAAAGGCTTGAAACCAAATTCCGGTAAAACTCGTCTGATGTATTTATCAATAATACATTACGTATTTGAAATTTAGGCAGAAAGGCAACAAATTCAGGAAGTGAGTAAGTCGATTTCGTCGTTACCAGCGTTCTAATAGTGCTTATTTTATCGACCACGAAACGGTGACAGGCAAAGTCGACCACGGCAGAATTTGAACTCTTTATGTATGGTCGTATGAAATGCTTCTAGGCGTTTTGTCAGGTTTGCTCACCATTCTGCCAACGCGTCGACTTGTTATGATATATTAACTTCACTTCTGGTTCTGTTTCCTTGCGCCCTAAACAAATGGCAATTTCTTTAATTATTTTCTAAATTTGTAATCACGTAATGATAATAATAATAATAGTGATAATAATAATAATGATGATAATAATAATAATAATAATAATATAATAATAATAATAATATAATAATAATAATAATAATAATAATAATAATAATAATCCTACGCAGAACACTTTCCATACAATAACCATCAGAGCATCACAACAAATAACAGCACATACCCAATCCACACAGAGCTGCGATCGGTAGGGAAGTGAAAGCACGCTATAAAAATAAAACTACAGAATAATAATAATAATATAATAATAATAATAATAATAATAATAATAATAATAATAATAATAACAACAATAATAATAATAATAATAATAATAATAATAATAATAATAATAATAATAATAATAATAATAATACATACATACATAGAATTGCTCTATGGAATTGAAATAAACAACAGTTAGGTGACAATTTCTTGTAGTTATAATATGTTTCTCTATGCAGTAATATGTAAAAGACAGAAAAATTGCCAATGAAGCCCTATTTGTGTTTAGCAGCCTTGATCATGCCTTTCACATCTTCACAAATAGGAAGCTTGGGATATTCCCTTCAAGATAAAATATTCCGTTGGTTTTGAAACATCATCACGCGCAGTTATTCTCAATTTTATTGAAAGCGACTTAAACCCGGTCCCCTCTTAATACACTGATGTGGAGATAAATTCCACATTTTGATATTTGCAACTGCAAATATTGAATAAATAGCTGATAAGGAATTGCTGTTGTCTTAGAATGTCGGAACATCGCCCACTTGATGCTGGAATTCAGTACTTAAAGGCCTACGTCAAAATAGTAATATTCCTAGCGTTTATAAAAGGGTGCAAAGCAAATTCCTAAAAATGATGGTAAAAAGGTGTTGTTTTAACTAGCAGGACTCAGAAATACCGCGGTCATTATGAAACGTTTGGACGGTTGAATGCATATAGAGACCTATAAATGTTAGTGAGTCTTTGAAATTGTGTATTTTGCATTGTTTCCGTTAAAAACAAAAAAGCATTTCGGTTACTCTGGTCAAATATGTAATTAAGGGACCATAAGTTTCCCAATCTAGCAGAAGTTCAGAGGTTTATTATAAAACCCTAATTTTCACAATAATTACAGAAAATATTATGTGTATCAATGTAGTAGCTTTCAACAATAGTAAGCTTTTTTAAACCTCTCCTTCATTTTCTATCCTATCTTCAAAATGTTCTCTTATCAACGATTCTGCATTGTCTTTCATTCATATTTTCCCTCCAGCATTGCTGCACCTATGATTGTTGTACATATTCATTTTTCTTTACATCTTTGCCTGCACCGTGACATTCTTTCTCTTATTAGATTACGCTGTCTATCGTCCATAGTTTCTAAACAGATATTAATTGACTCTAAAACCACATTAAATGTGAATATAGCACCAGACCAGGAGTGAATACAAAGAGAGAAAACAAACTAGCAAAAAACAATTACTGGATAATTCCAGAT
Source organism: Octopus sinensis (assembly GCF_006345805.1). NCBI lineage: Eukaryota > Metazoa > Mollusca > Cephalopoda > Octopoda > Octopodidae > Octopus > Octopus sinensis. The sequence goes on from NC_043015.1 coordinate 2,579,475, forward strand.
TCCAGATTTCTGGATTTGCGTAAGAAATGCTCTGCCTTCATCATTGAAATCTACTCAGGTAGCACATACAAACACACACATACACAGACACAAATACACATACATTCATGCATACATACATACATGCATACATACATATATATATATATATATGTACAATATACGAATACATACATATACGAATAAAAGACAATGCAGAATCGTTGATAAAAGAACATTTTGAAAATAGGATAGAAAATGAAGGAGAGGTTAAAAAAAGCATACTATTGTTGAAAGCTACTACATATATGCACATATGCAAAGGACCAGTTTCAATTGCCTGACTAAAATAATTACATATATATATATATATATATATATAACAGTTTTATTCAACTTCCTTGATACTCTGAGTTTGCTCCATGCATGTAACTCCCAATAAATGTGTTGAGGGCTCTTCTTTCATTTGTCCACTCACTCGTATATATAGGTGTGTGTGTGTTTGTGTAATTTGTAGTCGAAATATTGTTTTTGAGAAGCAATCTTCTTAAGACACGTACAACCTGCGCCTAAGAAATTATTTGAATGAAAGAACATTTTTACGACCTACTCATCGCACCATGGCAACCAACAATTTTTTTTACTCTAAGCACAACTCCGAGATTTTGGGGAGGTGGTCAGTCGATTAGATCTGCCCAGTACGCAACTTGTACTCAATCTATCGACCCCGAAAGGATTAAAGGAAAAGCCCACCTCGGCGGAATTTGAACTCAGAACATAAAGACAGATGAAATACCGCTAAGCATTTAGCCCAGCATGCTAAAGTTTCTGCTATTTCTAAGAATGAGTTTAATAAGAATGAGTTTAGTATAATGCTTCCTTATAACATCCACCAATCGTTTTATCTGCCTTTGTCATTCGATAGATTAGTAAATCTACGGATAGAGGATATAAACTAATATTTAATATTTTTCTATTAGTCACGATAATATATTTAAAATTCCCCTCTTCGAAACACTTTACCTTTTTCCTTCTCTTTTTCTTTCTTTCTTTCTTTCTTTCTTTCTTTCTTTCTTTCTTTCTTTCTTTCTTTCTTTCTATCTTTCGTTCTTTCTTTCTTTCTATATTTCGTTCGTTCTTTCTCTCAAACTATTTCTTCAACACTAGTTTTAGCCATGTTCTTCTCCACTTCAGGTCGTCATCGTGTTCTTTCTTGTTTCCTCTTACCCATCACGTCAACTTGCCATGTGACAGCGTAATACATCGGTTGGAATAGCGTCGCTACTCTCTCTTTATCAGACTCTTACGCTTAATATAACTACCCTGTTCATTCTCTCCCTACTAATCTCACCCTCTCTCTACCTTGATCTCTACTCATCTTTATATAACTACACGGCCGCAACATCACCAATCTAATACATACTGTATTTCTAAGTTTCTTTCTCTACAGCCCTCCCTTGAACTAACTATTTAAACCACCTAGTAACTATTACCTTTTTTCGCATTTCGTCTTTAAAACTACTCAGTCCTGTTTTTTCACTCTTTTTCTCTCCACCATTTCGTATCCATTTTATTTGTGTATTTATTTAATTTATCTATTTGATGAAAAAGGGAGGAAATTCGAACTGAAGCGAATCAAAGCGTTACACAAATATACTAAAAGACATATATGTACGTAAGGAGGCAGATACCTAGAGTTACATGCGGGCAGACAATTAGAATGGCAGTAAATAAAGAGATGGATGAATAAAATTTAGGTAGAGTGATAGACATAGGTATACATAGAAAAAATAACTTTCATGAAATAAGAAAGTATCATCAATTAAATTTCCAAAATAAAAGAATAATTGTTTGGCATACGAATACAAAAACTACGAAGCCTGGGGTTTTGTTTTTAATTGCATGTTATACATATTATATTACAACTTCGGAAATACATTATAAGCATAAATATTTATAGTACTGTTAATAAAAATGTAAATATAACAACTTCTTAATAGGCAGATTGCGATAGAAAATATATACGGGAACTACAATTCATTATTTCATAGACATTCATAAATGATATTGACCTGAAAGAAACGGTTCTACGGTCCACATGAATTCTGACAGTTATTTCTGATATGTTAGACACAAGAATACCGCTCTAACATCCACATTAAAGTTAACACGCATTTCTTATTTATGTTCAATACAATTTACGTGAATATCTTCCAATATTCATAGTACAATTTTGACAGCTTACTTCATCCCAGTTGAGGACAGGTGTTTCTGCCAGTTATTAATAAATATGTGTTTATTCGATTTTAACTAGTTGATTTCCATCGCTGTCTATAGGACGTTCACCTTGTCACTGTCACTCTGTTGCTTCTGCACATGTAGAGTAATATCTGTCTGTATTTGTATTTCATATTGGCATTATAACGGACATTTGACTGTGTTAAGCTTTAGGTATTTGCCGTCTGTATGAATAACAATATTTCAAAGCGTACGAATATCTCGAATAGGAACACATATAATCGCATAATGCCCACCACGAAACTATCTGACATAAAGCAAGCAACATAAGCAACACTACATTAAAGGGGTAAGATATATTTCCAAAGCCTATTGCAATACAGTTATTTTCTTGAGCACATACGAGCATTAAATAGAGACGCAGAACAGTGATTTCTAGAATTTTAATCATATTCATGAAAAGTGCAAGGCCAAACTTCGCTGCCCTCATCTCTGTTTCTTGCCTAGAAATAGGTTCATCCGGAAGTCTTCACAGATGGAGACCTGGTTTTGTTTTGGAATATCACGTATCCACGCCATGCAGAAATCTCTTACGAATTACGAAAGGCCACGATTAAGAGAAAGACAATATATGTAGCTCGAAAGTATCTAGTACGGAAATACCCCATCGTCTAATAATTATCACCCTGTATTACAGTACTAACTGAATGAAACAAGATTTAGAAAAATTAGAGTATTCATTTCATCAGATGCCAAGCGCATATCGTTGTTGTGTAACTGCATACAGAAACACACATTCGACGTAATATAATCAAAAACCCATTGGTGTACATACATTTCGTTATATTATTATTTCTTTGCAATGTGTGGTGGGGCTAGAAATTTTGCCTTTCTATTAACCATGGACGTTTGTCCTTGCACTTTTCATGAATATTTAAAAAATCTAGAAATCATTGTTCTACGCCTCTCTTTAATTCGTGTATGTGCTCTAGAACAGAAGTGCATTGCAATAGGTTTTGGAAATATATCTTACCCCTTTAATGTATTCCGCCAAAAGAGACGGAGTACGTAAACCACCTCAATATGGTTCGTTTGTGCTCATGCATATATTCAAATAACATTCCACAAATCCCATGCCCATATAGATTAATGATTGACAGCAAAAAAACCAGATCATATAGTTTCGCTTTTTCTAGATTTCAGCCGGTTTCTGCCAGAGACTGCCGCCAAGACCGAAGCAAATGAACGTGCAAAAAAATATTTATGTAAGTAAAATGAGTATTTTCTTTTACATGGAAATATGTTAAATGATGCATCAAATAAGCTATATTTTACCATGCTTACAGGGCCCAATATGAGCAAACTATCTGAATGATTATCAGATTTACTTATTTTAAACTATCCTATTCTGCCGAGAGTATTTATTTATATGATCAGATGTTTTATTACGTTTCTCTACGCAAGAGCATAATGTAATTAATTGAGTTTTAGGCGCAAACACTCTCATGTAACTTGTTAAATATGTTTGCCCATATAATTTAACTATTTTGCATCGATGAATACAGCAGTCCTTCGTCTCCCTTTCTTAGCTGGGAAATGGATTTATTTAATTTTTCCAGTATCATAATCTCTACAATGTAAATAAGGAAATTAAATATTCAATACAATATTTTCCTATAGAGGAAATAAAATTTACTTTACTATAAATGAATTTAATTTTCAATATTTCTAGGAAAGAATAATATTATTTCTACTTTTTAGTTTTCAATATGTTTTTACCTTTTTCTCCATCTAAATCCGGCACGTTGATAGGAGTGCAAAGACAGCCTTATTAGTTTTTGTTGTATATGTATATTTACGTCTTTCGTTTTAAGTGACATCATTCACACATATAAATCAGTGTGGATTTGAGTGATCGTGCGCTGTGTGTATATAAATATATAAAAAGAGACAAAAAAGAAAGACAGAGTGAGAAACAAAGAGAGAGAGAGAGAGAGAGACAGACAGACAGAGAGAGAAACATAGATAGAAAGAGAGTGAGAAAGAGAAAGAGAGACTTTGAACAAGAAAGGAGACAGATGTGGTGTGGGAATCGGTTTGCGTTGTGATGGAGTATAAAAATGAACACGTCAAATTCTACATAAAAAAATAAAAACTATAAACGTATTCTCAGCAATTATAAAGGAAACAACAACAAATACAACAACCACAATAATATAATCAAGTGTAAAATTGAATTTCATTTAATCAAAATTTCAAGAATGCTTTTCATTAATGTGACTTGTCTCTTGAGAAGCCTCATGCAGAGTGACATAATCTTTTATGTGTTTCCTACTTTTTAAATGGCTGCCATATTCTTTTTGCTGTCTTTCCTACATTTTGATAAAATTATTGGCAACGTTTCAATTAGCTAAATGTTTTCATTTCTCTCGATGAAAAATCCCAGTGTCAGAATTCATTTTTACAACTCCAAGCTAAAATTGATTCAACTATCAAAACATTGTTTTTCATGTAACTGATTTATTGGCTCTCTCCTTTCTATGTCTTTCTCGTAGGTTACCGTAATCTCTTCGGTATCAACCCCTTTTTTCTGGCATTCTCTAATACATAATTGCAGTTTTAGAGGCACTGTATATACCTAAGAAATAGAGATTTGCCGATTACCACTTGAAAGTTACTATATACGTACAATTTATATAGACCCTTTTAAATAAAAACACTAGAACTTATTAATGACGGTCAATATTGCAATCATTATAGGAATTTAGTAAATTACAGTTGCTCTCGTGAATGGAGAGTAGGAACATTTGCATATGTATATATATATATATATATATATAATTAATTAAGGGTAGAAATCAATATTTATCAATTAAAACCAGTGGTCTAGCATATTAAAAAAGAATCCGAAGATTAAATATTTATATTTATATTAATTTATATTAATTTGTATGTATACATATATATATATATACCCTTTTAAACAGCAGTTCGAACACGCACCTACCAAATACCGGTTGAGTATGTACTCTTCCAATTAAGCTAACCTGCCCTCTGACAATAAACTCCGTGAATTCAGGCTTGATACAGTGGTTCCCAACAATGATTCCCAACACTTTTATTCAATGAGTTTCCCCACAGACTCCTTTTAATATGCATATCATTATGTGTATATACATATATATGAAATCTTGAATTTAATTCACACTCACCACTGTAGTATATTTGTCGAACACCAGTGGTCCGCAGATGCTTGGATGGGAACCACTGGCTTAATACACAAATTCCTTGAATGAAACAATGTAAACAGAGATGTTATTATTGCTTTCATTGGAAGAGTTGAATGTGTATCGTATCATGCAGAAAACAAAATAATATTTCTAACGCAGAATAACTGTGAAAACAGCACAAAATATTTAGTATTTCCCTATATGATTGAAAATGTTCTCAGCAATGAATGGAATGAAACAGAATACGATTATATGCTGAAACGGCTAATAACTTGGTCAAGAAAACCCTAACCACTTGGTCAAGATGCCTCATTTATATTTACGTCTGCATGCGCGTGTGTCTGCTCATAAAGTTCTAGCGTACAAAGTTCGCCTCCATGTATATTTCGATGACTATTGTGATTTGTAAAAGTTTAAGATTTTGTATCAAAGCGGCTATAATATTGGCTATAATAATGTCGGTACATATATTTTCCGTGTAAAAACATTTTGCGTAACAAGATATATATCTCATGTAAGCACAATTTTGTTTTAAATCTCTCCTATATTTATAGTCTCACCAGCTAAAATAATGAAAAGAAGCAAAACGACGCAAATAGTACCACATAAACAAAACAATAAATATCTCTGGAAAAAATATGAATGGACAAAATATATACGACGACAACTTACAATTTATTTGTTGCTAATATTTCTGTCCCTAAAAAGAATCGATGAAGTTTATGCGTGCGCACTTCATTATACATATACATTCATTAACACAACCACCTGCTGGAAACTACTCTATGCACACACTTATATGTGTATATTTCTATGTAAAAGAGCTAGAAAAAGTAAATAAAGAATTGTTTCACAAAAATACAAACTAAAGATTACGAAAGATTTGGAAATGAATATAAAATATTGTCAATGTTTGCTTGAGTATAAAATATTTTATATAGAAGGCTAAACTATAAATCTTTGTTTCTACAGCGTGTTTGTGATTTTTATTTCACTATTCCAGAAATAACGCCAAATTTGGAAGAATAAAAAGGAAGGAAAATATTAAAAAACAAATAACTAAAACGGGAAAATGAAATCCATAAATGTATGAAGTTTCTCGATTTTATTTAAGACTAAAGATGCTATCACTTGTAAAGAAGTAGTAAATATATTTTCCAAATATTAAACGAAAGCAATGAAATAATATATAGAAACCATGTCATTACTCAATGTTGGGGAACGTTTCAGGAAATTCATGGATAAACCTGTCTTATTCTATATTTGTATACCTATCTCTCACTTCATCTAAGCTTCTAAATTTAAATATATGAATTGTTAATGCTTGAATGAACTATGACACACATACTAATATAAGAAGGGAAACAAAAAAAAATAGGGACACAGAGAGCCAGAATCTCAAACAAACAGACCAATCGAAGAATGAGTGTTCTTGCTTGTGTGCGTAAGGGAACACGTACGAATTTGTCTATCTATCTATCTATCTATCTATCTATCTATCTATCTATCTATCTATCTATCTATCTATCTATCTATCTATCTATCAATCTATCTATCTATCTATCTATGCATATATCTATCTGACTGCTTATCAATGCCTATGCGCATACCTTACATAGATACACACAGAAATACGCACACAAATATATAACTATGTCGATATGTTTATATCTGTATATATACACATACAAATATATATGTGTGTATATATATACGTACATTTATATGTGAGTGTGTGTATATATGCATATATATATATATATATATATATACATATATATATATATATATATACATATATACACACATATATATATATATATATATATATATATATATATATATATATACATATATACACACACACACATGAACACACATACACACGCATGCACACACACAAACACACCCCATATATATATATATATATATATATATATATATATAATATATATGTGTGTGTGTGTGTGTGTGTGGTTCTGCATTTATGAATGCGTGTTTTTCTATGTTGTCTATAAGTATGTATGCATGTAAAAGTTTGTAGTTCCTGACATAAAAGTGAATTTAGATTAGACGTAAATATGCATTAATATATATAAATGTCTAAATTTAACTATGAAAAGCCGACAAAATAATAATATATATCTATATATATCTATCTATCTCTCTCTCTCTCTCTCTCTATATATATATATATATAATATATATATATATATATATATATTATGATTACATGCATGACAACTTACCTCATATATAATCAATGGTCCAAACATTCATCATATATATATATATATATATATATATATATATATATAAATATAGACAGGGAATTATGAAAGTGAAAAACATAGTCAGGAAATGCATAAATGAACCAGATACATTTTATTAACCTCATATATTTAAATACGTCCATTGAAAACATCATTAAATAGAACTCAGATAAGAATTTAATAAGAAAATATTCTTATACTTGAAGATTTATATTGACAATGCTATTATAATTTACAGCTATATTATTCTGTAAGATAGATTTCAGAAGTGCGTTGACGGATTTTTTTTCCTAACATTGTAATGTCCTCACCGCCGTCATCATCGTCATCCTCATCATCATCCTCACCATCATCATCGTAATTATCATCATCATCATCATCATCAACGTCCATAGGATTATCATTATCATTGATCAGCGCCAAAACAGTAATCATGAAGATAATGATGAGGATGGTGGTGATGAAACAGTTATGACGATGAGGATGGTGATGATGATGGTTATCATCATCATCATCTTCATTATCACCATCATTTTCGTCATCATAATCACAGTAATTATTGTTATTATTGTTGCATTGTTAGATTCCTGCCAATTTCGTAAAGAAGTAATCTGGAGAGGAACATTAATGTTAGTTATCCTTTTACAATTTTCGAGTTAACCATAAAGGCATTCGCGTACATTTAGGCTTCTAAATGCATGCGCGTTTGGTTCTCTATCTACGTGGGCACGCATGGATTTGATAATCCGTGTTCGTAGTGTTGACGGAAGATACTTAAGTGACGGCCCACGTATAGCTTCGAATGTTACTTATACGGCTAAAACTATGAAGACGTTTGTTATCTGTGTAATTACGGGGGCCCACACACACAAACACTCTCCCATACAGAGACTCAAACGTGTATATATATACAGAATCATAAACGATTAAAAATGGCATACAAGAAAGTTTTATTAAAAATTCCTACAATGGATCCGACATATTTTTACATCCTTAATACAATCTATCGGCTGCTTAGTTGTCAAAGACCATTGTTAATTGTTAGTCAATTGTTCAGATATATATCGTAGGAACCAGCCGTTCGTTTGATTAATGTGTTGTCTGAATAATCAATTAGTCATTATACTTTAAGAACCTTTTGTCGCTATATCGCCACTTATTCAATGACATTCCCTCTTTGTTCGAAGTCTATTTAGAGTCTCAAAAGACGATGAAGGAAGTGGTGGAGTATAGACAATTCTTTGACTGCCAAACCCTTGATTATTTAAGCAGATAAAAATAAAACAATGGAATAGTCCGTTGGTTAGATATTCAAGAAATTAATTAACAATTAAGAATTGATGCATATCCAGCGTGCGTGTTATGATTTTTGGCGCAGTGACCCACCCGTGGCAAACGATTTGGTTTGGCACGAGAATTCACATTAAAAGTTGTGTAAATCAATTACAATTCAGAAAAATTACGAACTATCAGAATTACCGAATTCGTAATTGTGACAATATACGTCTGATGTGCAATGTGATCAACAATATCATTCCTTGCATATCAGCTCGAATCTTCCCTTGAATAATCTTTCTACATAGTGTTCCCTATATGTCTGTCTTCCTTTCTCTCTTTCAGTATATATATATATATATACATATATATATATTTATGCTGAAGTTTGGTGACATCACCGTTAAAGTATCGCACGTCTCCTAAGAGGATACCTAAGAGAATACGAAGTGGTGACAAGAGCAAAGATTAACCAGGATAAGCCAGTGGGCATTTCAGCTCGGCACCTGTTGAGGCATGCCCACGCTGACCAACAATGAAAAGCACTGGACAGAAAAAATCCCGGTTAAGTTGCTTACGGTGACTGACGTTCAGTCAGATCTACGTAGGATGTGTGCTGTATTCAGTTGAGCTATGTTTTATGTATATTATATATATATATAAGCGCTAGAGTGGCTGTGTGGTAAGTAGTTTGTTTACCAACCACATGGTTCCGGGTTATTATTATTATTATTATTATTATTATTATTATTATTATTATTATTATTATTATTATTATTATATTATTATTATTATATTATTATTTCTACTATGAAAATCAATTTGATACTGCTCTATGTGATTTAAGGGTTTGTAGGCTTCGTACAGAATGTACACACATTAAAAGCTATATCTAGGTAGTTTCATGAATTAAATACAATACATATTCATGCACTCTTTCTTTCTCTCTCTCTCTTTCTATATATATATATATATATATATATATATATATATAGATATAGATATATAAATGCATATGTATATACATATATGTATATACTTATACACACTTGGTTATACACACATGCACACACACACATATGCTAGTTAGTAAGTCACTGCGTATCTATGTGACTACGTTTGTGTCAGTGAGCTTTTGTGTGTGACGGATGATTGTCATATTTCAATTGAATTCTATAGGACTTCTTTCTTCGCATCACGTTCTCAGACTTCATGTCATTTCCGAATTTGGAGTACGAAGCCACAGACAACAGTCAATATATAATACTCATACATATACGATAGAAAGAACGTACATATATAGGAGCCTGTGTACTGTATACATATATGTACGTACATATATGTATATATATACGCGCCCGCACAAGCACACAGATACATTTATGTCTATATGCAAGTATATGTTTATAAAACTAGAATAATAAAATCAGGAAAATAAAGTAAAAACAACCTCGTTGATCCATTGAAATGTCCTTGCTGGAATATATATTTCACTTTCTATTCAATACAGAATAGGATTTTTCATCTGCCAAGATATATCTATTTACATTAGGAGATATTAAGCCGTTCCTGTTCATAATTTATAGGCTAAACTATTGTTCAGCCGTTCCTTGTATTCATACGTTTTGAGTAAAAATGTTTGTTTTATTATCATTTTTCTCGTATGGATATTTTTAGTTATTTTTATCTTGGCTTTGTCTTGTGGACGTGTTCCTTTTCTTGAAACTAATGTTGATGGCGATTGTTATATATCATTAGTCTGCGCTTATGCACTAGTGTGGCTTTTGTTCGATTCTATGTAAAATTACAGACTTATCTTTCTATAATAAATTTTAAATAAAAATGAGAAGTGTATACACAGTGGATATAAATGGTATATAGATATATGAATACAGGAACACACACACACATACATGCACATATAGAGATATGTGAGTATGTATGTGTGTGTGCGCACTCACGAGTGTGAATCTGCGAAGTTAAGGTTTTGCATTCAAGATTCCTAGATTGTAAATTCTATAACCGGACCGGGCAGCGCCTTCTGTTCCTGAGCAAAATACTTCGTTTCAATTTGCTCCAATCCACTCAGCTGCCAATGGATACACCTCCGATTTAATAGCGTGCCTATTAGGTAGAATGCTGACCCAGAAGCCAAGCCAGCTATGGGGAATCATTCAGTGCTATTGCGTTTATGTCCTGCTTTCTTTCAGTTGTAGTAGTCAGTTGTACGGTGATGCTCAGGGCTGCTACTTCTTTGACGATGTAGGTTCGTCAGTTATCTCAGATAAAAAATTGTCCATACGTTCTTTGAAGTCACACACATCACAAATTTCTGAGACTGGTTATCAGAATGCTGATTATTTGTGGACCCTTCAAAGCCAAACTGTTGCACTGCTGTGTCGGCAATCTTGATGGAGTAGAAAGTAGCCTTGATACTCTATAGTGCTGTCTATTGCAGTCCTGGGGTTCAAGAAATTCATTTAGATTATGCACTCCTTTTGTCGATCATACGTTGATAGAAAGCACTGCTGTATTGTTGACTCACGAATGCGCACATCTGTGAGGAATCATTAGGATATCATCCATTTTGGTCCATTAGGGGGCAAATCTAGTTATGTGTTGATGATTTTTGTTTAGCAAAGTAGATAAAGAACATAGGATATCTTCTCTGTTTGTTGTTTTCCTCTACTCGGTGTTCCTTAAGTGAAATTTGCTTTTAATAAGATACCCAAATTAACTGTGAGAAGACAGAGGAATCTTTACAGGGAGCCTCAGAATTATTATACCAACAAGAAGAAAGTAATTTTCATGATTATACTTGCGAAAGTCAACGAAAGACTTGACTTATAGTTCGTATAATTTGTTCATACATTTCGTATTATTTCCATTTCATATTTAATCCTTTGTGTTTTCTTTATATTTGCAACACAACGTTTGGGATTACAAGCTATTTTCATAATAGAGTTTAGTTTCTAGAGAAAGAAATGAAATTCGACTTTTTATTACGTATGTGATCATAAAATATGCTGCATGAATATCATTTTACTAGAGGAATGGCAGCATATCTTATGGTGCTGCAAAAGCTTTCATCCCTGTATAAAGAGTTGCCACATAAAACGAAAATATAAATCAGTTCCTTGCTATTAAAGGCAACAATAGCATGTTGAAAAGAGTAAAGCCACTAATAATACATTATATATATAATATTACTATCTTCAAAATACTAAAACTAGAAACATTTTCGACGAACCAAAATTCTTTCTGATTCAGAACTTAAACATAAAACTACGTTTGAGATTTAGAGAAATTTCTCTTCAGACAGAAATTACGTGCCAAATTGTAAATGAGCTAATGCAGGAACGTTCTTTAAGTTCCTGACAAAAGATCTAATAAACGTAAAATTAGAAACCTATGAATATTTTCAAAGACTTTGGCTAGCAATTGATTCTGAAACAAAGCGAACGTGAATGCTCATGACACTAGCTCCAACACAAAAGAATTATTATTTTTTTTTTTTTGGTTTTCTTTTTTATCACCGAAATTAGTAAAGGTCTAGAAAAACGATACTAACGCTGATAATTTCGAAGGGTACAATGAAGTCTCAGAAGTATTTCGATTTAAGTCATTTTATGTACCTCACCTCACAAAAAGGCTTATCAATTATCTATTCATATACAAAATCGATGTTATTTGAAAGAAAACTTGAAGGGAGGTTTATCGACTCCTTCCGCAAATGTAGGAAACGCCTTCGACGTTACATAAGCTGTACGCCGTTTATATAGAAATCATTGAAGTGTTTAGGCTTGCATAATTTTTTTTAGTGTAGCATAGTTTGATGTTACTACTGATCTCCGTTGCTCCCACTGGCCTGCTGCTGCCAAGTCTGTGCAGATTAAGCCAACTTAGTTTATCATCTATTTCATGAGATCGTGTTTCAAACTACGAAAGGTGAGTGTCTTTATATTTCGGAGGAATTTCTGTTGTTACAAATTTTAGTTAGTATAAAACACGATGTATATTAGCAAAATTCCATGATGTGAGTAAATGTGATATGGACTTCAAACCACTTAGTCGAAGAATGCTATCAGTGTGGTGATACACTTCCAATTTACGTACACTCGCAGGCTAACTCAAATAACGTAAGCCACTGACTTCAGCTGCAACAAGTTATATTTGCCACAACTAGCAATCTCAAAAAAAATGCCACTGTGAATAGATGTATTAGAGACACGGAAAACTTTGTAGTATTTCTAAAGATATCTGTCTCCAAGTAAACGGTATAACAGTGGGAAATGAATTCCTACATGCTACAAGAAAATATATGTAATATATTTTGTTCAGCAAGTGGGTGTTGAAGAAAGAAATATTTCATGACAAAGTCTCTTCTGGTAAATAATAAAATGCCTTCAATTTCCATTCATATAATTTTATTGCAGCTTAGTTTTAAGGTGTATACATAGAAAAATTAATGCATAAAAAGAATTTTAGACATCGCTTATGATTCTAGTGAAAATATATTTCGGGCACACGAAAGTACAATGCAACCCAAAACGTGTTATTTCGTCAAGTATGAAATTTGTAGAAAAGAAAATAAAGTTTCCTAATAATTTATAAATACAAAGAATAGTTTTATTCTTCAAAGAATGCACCCATATTGTCAATACATTTTTGCAATTTCAGCGGTAGTTGTCCAGCCCAGAACTGTGAATTTTTTGCAATCTACAGTCAATAAAATCTTGGGAGGCCTGATTTATAGCATCGTCGGAATTATATCTATTTCCTATCAAAGGAAAGATCAGGGGGCAATAGGTCAGTATGGCGGATAATGGATAATGTCTTCCAACTGCAACTCCTGTTGTTTCGCCAATGTTATTTTTCCGATGTGTGACTAGGCATTGCCTTGCGATAAAATAGGAGTGGATCTGTTGATTAAACTAAGCTGCTTTTTATATATTTCTGCATCATTTGGTCCAGTTGGCTACAGTATACTTCGGTCGTGATTGATGCGCCAGACCACCAAACTCACTCCATCAGCGTCGTTTGATGAATTTTGCTTTTTGGACTGTGTTTTGGTGACTCATCTTTGTCCAGGCATCATGCTGAAAGTTTACGGTGGTTGTATGGCATTCATTCTCATCATATGTTACAATTCGATTAAAAAATGATTCCTTCCTTTGACGAGAAAGTACATATTGCAGGCTTGTAACGTTGCAGTTTCTGATTTTTATTGAGTCCATGTGGCACCCACTCATCCAATTCTTTCACTTTACCGATTTGGACTAGGTGAGCCAATAATATTTGCTCGCTAACAGCAAACAACTTATACAATTCACGGGCACTTTCAGATGCAGCTGAGTCGACAGTGGCTTTCAGTTTGCCATCATCCACTTTGTTTCTGGTCTACTGCTTTCCTCATTTATGAGGTAAAAGTTAACAAAATGAAATTTTGGAAACCAATTTGATACTGCCTGCTGTGTAATAACATTCGAACGAAATACTCCTTTAGTATTCTGAGCTGTGTATGATGCTGTATTTCCAAGAAAGAACTCATGTTTCAAAATTATACGAATTTCCGACTTATCCATCTCGAGACAAAAATACCAAAACAAAAAAAAAAACATTTCTAAATATTTATAAAGCGCAAAATCAATTAGAATAAAGAAATATATGTGTCAGGTTTATAATAAAAAATAAAAAAATCGCCGAAACGAATTGAAGGCATGTCTGCTCTCGATTATTGGGATCGCCTTAAAACCTTGAAACTCTACTGTATCCAGCGTCGCCGTGAGTGGTACATCATTTGTACGATGTGGAGAAGATACTGCCAACTTTGCCCAAACGACCTTAAGATTAGCTTCAAGGTTCATCCAAGACTGGGACCACAGGTCATACGTCCCCTGCCCAATTCAAGATCACAGCATACATGTAGACTGCAACACAATTTCTTTTCCTCAACAGACCCTGTCCTATTTAACATTGTCCCGAAAGAGATCAAAGAGGAAAAGGATCCCATCAACTTTAAACGGAGTCTGGATAGATTCCTTCAAAGAATACCAGATAAGCAGCCCATAATTGGATACAACTCACCCAACAAAAACTCACTACTTGAATGGACCATAAACAAAACTTGACTTAAACAGGATTCAAATAATCCTATCAGGTGATTGCTATTAAGTTAGACATGGCCTGCACCAATCTTTGGTCGAAACATATCTAAGTTTATATATATATATATATATAATATATATATATATATATATATATATATATATATATATTATATATATATATATATATATATATACATATTGTATCTATTTGCATCTATAAGCAAACGCACACACACATGCGCTGTCGTACACACGCACACACACATACGCATATATTTTAATGCGTTGCATTTTATAAGGTATTGATGCGAATATTTATGGATTCTACACTTCGCTTATCAAAACCTTTCCAGTCATTTATATGCCATTAACATTTTACTACTACGCGTTGTTTGTTTCGTTTAAGTCATTAGCTTGTCTGATTTGTTGTGAATTTATTTGAGTTGCCTTGATTGTGGAACGAGCGCATAGAACGTAGCAAAGTATATTACGTTTGCTTTTGTTAGATCAAGAATGGAACATTGCAAGTATATATATATATATATATCTATGTGAAACCTAACGTCATTCATCATCCGAAAGTAATGTCCTTTCCCCCTTCTTGAGCTTCTGAATGTTTTAATGGAGTGTGCATGTGTACACAAAGCATCATTCTGTGGAAGTTGATATTTTGAAAATAAATGTATAGTTTATTCGAAAACTAATTTGGATTTGAAATTAAACTCTTTCAAATATTCAATATCTTCGACAACGTACATGTCTATATGACATTTATGATATTGACTGTTTGACGTATTAAAATATAAATTATCTTGTGGGTTAAGCTATTTAGCTCATCTATGATATTAATTATGTGGCGCTCAGCAAAAGTACCGTTATAGTTTCTAAGTACATCGTAATTTCACAGATGTTGTAACTACATTTGGATGTCACATATTTATACTGTTCGTTGAAGCGATCCCATTCTATAAGTGCCTACATTTTTTTTGTTTACTATTGGACCAAATTAACTAAAACTTGGAAAAAATGTATTATAAATACTGCTGAAATTCGGAATACCAATATTGATGTCAACTTCTCTTCTGATAGCAATTTATTGCTTACTAAGATAGTTTGCTCAAATACATCGAGGCTGTACGCTTGTGTTCTTCTACTTTGGACAATAGCTTGTGCTAGATTCGATTTGTTCCCATTATCCCCACCTTAATTTCTTGTTTCCACTATATTCTAGGAGGCCTATTATTGTTGTATGATTTGCTTTTCTTCTTATAAGCATATTATAGGAGATTTGGTAAATTTAGCAATCTCTTACTTATAGACATTTGGAGAAATGAAATCCTCTTATAATATAATTACGTTCTCTCTAAGCTGAAACTAGATTACCTAAATATTCTTAGTGTTGTTTTTCTAAATAAATTCAGTTTTTTTCTGTTGTTGTGCTATGTTCACTCTTAATGACGTAGATGCTTACTGATATACTTTTCTACTTTCGAATTGTATATCAATAAAACAGTTTTATTGACTTTTCTCGAAAATAAATAGACACACTTTATATTATACACGTGTGTATCATATGAAATTTCTGAAACGGATGTTAATATTCTTTTCCTTTGCGGAAATTAAGGATTATCCACGCAAAACGCCCCTCTAACCAAGGCAATATAAAGCAATGATTCTTTTTTTTTCCTGAATTTCTTACTAATATTAGATGGAATAAATGTGGTGAGCCCACAGAATCATTAAAACGCCCAGCAAAATGCTTAGCGGCATTTGGTCAGATTTTACAGTCGTTAGTACGCCGCGCAAAATGTTTAGTTACAGTCCAACTGTCTTTACGTTAGGAGTTCAGATTCAGCCGATGTCGACTTTGCCTCTCATCATTTCAGAGTCGTTAAAATACCTACCAGCTAAATACTGGTGTAGGTTTACTCGACCTATCACTTTCCCATAAACGTGACTGCTTTCAAGTAAAAAAAAACAATCGTAAATACAAGAGCAAGAATAAACAACAGCAACAACAACAACGATATCAGCAATAGCAAGAACAGCAGCCACAATAACACCCACCACCACCACCACCACAACAACAACAACAACAGCAACAACAACAACAACAACAATAATAATATCCCATTCCTGAATGTTAATGTATGTGCTTTGATTCTACAATTAAAATTGAAAGTATTATGAAGCATAACGTTTTATGTGCATCCATAAAATGTGCATACACTTTTCGTCCAGAATATGTACAGATCGCAAATCTTTATTGTATCTTGTGTTATATAATTATTGTGTTACCTATTCGTTAGGTTTTAATTATTTCTAATAATGAACGTATGATATTCATAATGTTCTACCCAATAATAATTCCATTGCTCTGCATAACCATTTTAACATCTGAAATTTATCCACCTTCTCTACTACACATTGATAGTTCGCGCTACTTGATGGAAAATTGTGTCCGATTGTTTTCGAGTATTTACGACTAGAATATATTTATATTTAACCACCAATGTAACATGTCTCCAGGGTAATTATGTTTGTTAAAAATAGCAGGAAATCTATCTCGAAGGGAACACTTCCATCCTCAAGAGAATACGATGAACTGAAGTCACATTTGTCATAACTGAGTATCCGTGGGGTAAGCTACTATCAATCGGCACGAACTTTCCGGACAAACCAATATTTGTTTAATATTCATTTGCTGTAAAATAATTGAGACATACGTTATTGTGTGAGTACACACACACACACATACACACACACACACATATATATATATATATATATATATATATATATATGTCTCTCTGTACTTATGTATCTTTGTGTGTGTGTGTGTGTGTGTGTGTGTGTGTGAGTGTTTGTATGTTTGTGCCGAGTAAGAGAGAGAGAAAGAGTCGTTGTACGAAGGAATGTGGGAGAAGACTGTGAAAGAAATAGAGAAATCGAAGGATTCCAGGTTAATTTTTTGTTCATAGAAGCGAACTTTTATTACACACTATTCAGGATTGCTAACGTGACTAAGTTTAGTAAAACACGTAACAAAACAAGTATGTGTATTGAGAACTAACTAAAGATGGTTTAGTCCACCTCTTGCCAACACAGTCTACGACATAGCTTTTGCATCTTAATCATATCAAACGATATTCTGCTAAAGATTTCCGAGGAAACATTGGACAATGTCACGAGTATAGCTCTCGGTTATATGAAGAACGTTTTCGAGCAGACGTCTGCTTCGCGAGGAAATTCTTAGAGTTAAACTATAAATAATAATATAATTTGATATACTAAATATTTCTGCAGCTTTGAAAATTCATAACTAGTCGCCTACTGAACAAAAGGAAATGTAATTTGTTATTTTTTTTATTTCTGACAAAGATACATTATCCAATAAAGATAGTACATTGTCATTCTATATGAAGCTGATGCAAGTGTCACATGAAAATTGCTTCCTTCAACATATTGATTTGCAGATATTTGAAACGAGAGGATAGAAATAAGAGAGTGTTAAAGAAATCAAAACACAACACAGCGGTTATAATAGTAACGGTTTCAGATTTGTATTGCTGTTTCAGAATATTTCGGTAACAGGTAACCCTTTTACATCGCAATATTTATTTTATCGAATCATACGTATGGAATGGCAAATCACAATTGGTCCAATTTTAAGTCAGATTGTAGTAAGCCGAAATGACAAAAAATGCTATCATTGGTAATTATTCAAAATGCAAAACTATCAATATGCATTTTGCTAAAACTTTTGCGGCAGACAGGGGTATTACTAGTTGTAAACAACATCCAGTCCATGCATGAAAGCTTTAAACCGTTCTCTTTTGCATAATTAGAAAAATGCGTATGTTGAAATAACGGTCATATTGTTCCTTGTCCCCCCGAACTATGTGCTAATATCTTCTCACATGTAATGTCCTAAATAACTATCAGATGAATGTCATATTTATGTGAATGGGTATCATACAATTATTCAAAAACCTACAATGGTTATTATTCAGAGATTATTTAATATCCTTAGATGTCTTTTGTGGATTCATCTCTCGTAACAAAGCAGCTTATATAGAGAAGCACAAAAAGGTAGAAAACAGTCAGATACGCTTTATATTCCATTTTCAATGCAAATAAACCTACGCGCTTTGACTCTACGTAGAACTATATAGACTATTTTTTACGACTTGGCAAATTTATATTATTCTCGAGCAAACGAAGGATTATTTGTATTGTAATTGTAACCGGTTCCCTTAGATAAATGTACGACTCCACACCCTTGTTCATATCTAGAAATATTATACGGATATTTCTATCGACACACGCAAGAAATAGCAACTATATGCGTCATGTTGGAGAGATGTTAAGTGTGGCGGAGTCCCCACGGGCTTATATATGTGTGCATGCATGTGAGGTCGTGTATGTGCGAGTGTGTGTATGCTAGGCAGTATGACAGTCAAAATACCAGTGTCCGCATTTATTACATACCATGACACGGATTACACATGGAAACCAAGTTCAGACTGTATACAGCTAAATGAATTCTATCAGATTGATGTCGCTGTTACATATACCTATACATCTGTCTACACAAACAAACACACACACACACACACATACACACATATATTTGTATATATACACATTGACACATATACGAATGTATGTATATGTTTTCATGTGTGTGTGTTTCGGTGCGAATGTTTTTTATATACAGTGCTGAGCTTGCAGTACTGTAAATAATAAAAAGGATATGTTTATATAACCTTTAGGTTTCTCGCGATCACTGACCAAGCCTAAGTAAAATAGCCGAATAAAGAGGTGTATATACATTTTAAGCGTCTATAAAAATACAATTATTATAATTCTTAAGATCATAAACTCGGCGCTATATAAAAAAAAACAGTCACACCGAAAGCATATACAGTGTTTGTTTGCATAAGAAACAAACACTATAAAAAATATTACAGTTCTTAAATTTTACAGAAGTGGAGAAGCTGATTCACTCGTGTAAATGTAACACACTTAGTCGCGTTAACTAAGGGTTTGTAGGTTCGACCCCTACGCGGATAGGAAAGCCTTTTTATTTTTCTGTCGAAGACTTATATTCCCCTTTATTAGATTATTTTACTTAGCGATCGTCATAACTTAAGCTGATATAAAATACCATTATTATTGTTTATAGGATCGTAAACTCGATGCCGTAAAAAAATCATTCGCACCGAAAGCATATACAATATTTGTTTACATAAATACAAAAACAAACTATATACTTCGGAAATTTTACACACTTAGTCGCGTTAACAAGTGATAGTAGGTTCGACTCCCACGCGGATAGGAAATAATTATTTTGTTAGTCCACGGTTTGTATGCTCCTGCACGATATTATTTGGCTTAGTAATTTCACAGTGATCGCCATAAGCTTATATAACAATAAAATTATTTACGAGGTATATATATATATATATATATATATATATATTCGTACTTTATGGTGTTTGTTTTGTTTTCGTTTTGTATCTTTCTTTGTTTGAAATAATACTACATGTCGCATGTACTCGTACATCGTGTGACGTTCTGTATATATATTTATCATGCCCACATACGCATATATATATATATATATATATATATATATATATATTATATATATATATATATATATATATATATTATGTCGCTCGACATGATAAAGTAACACCCAAAGTATCCCCCTACCTAAATCAAATGCCCATCGTAGGTAATGTCCTAGATTTTCCCTAAAAAGACGGTTTGCTGAAGGCTGGAATGTCTTTGAAGATACGTTTGTAGTAGCAGGGTTTATTTGAGGCTAAATGACAACAACATAGTGGTCAAATTCTATATCAACTGAAGCATGTTTTTCACTAAGAAAAAAAAAAAGATTTTTTGCATGGAATCAAATACCCGGATCTTTCTAATATTCTGAAAACCCCTTATTTTGGTTAGAAAACAATGAGGTGGGGATTCCTCACATCCAATCCCGGAATCATTGGAATTTTTTCCGTTAAGTGAATTCCTGTGACTTCCTCATATTGCAAAATTAGGTAACTTAAGGTAAGTTTGGTAACTGAAGGTTTTAGGGTCTTTTTGATTGTAACATTTGGCGAGCCATGATGCAACCAACAACATGGTAAAAATTCCTGCCATTAATTTGGTGTGGATTGATAATATCAAATAATTCAATCACAACATATATTTTAATTAAACATGAAAGGAATTGAAATATTATCATCACTTATATGGAAAAATTGAAATATTATCTTTGAGTAATTTATAAGTTAAAATCTTAAAATTTTAATTGACACATTATTAATTATCTTATGACAGCAATGCCTGGGAAATCATAGATTTCATGCAAAAATGCGATTATGAAAAGTAATATTCTTGATATTGTAAACCTGGAAAAGTACAGGACAAATTATTACACCTGTATTGGATAAATTATTACTTCATGTAAAGTAACGAATAAGAAATATTTTACTTAAAATATTGCAGCTAAAATTATAATTTGAATATTAAAAATTATTTTATTAAAGTTTACAAATAACTCTATACTTATTTAAGTACAATTTGGCTAATTTACTCTCTTCATTTCACATTTTCACAAAAGAAAGACATTAGATATATATATCTATAGATATGAGTTAAATATGTAATCTTAACATGTTGCTTCTTTTCAATAATAACATATTAAATACACTTGTTCCTACTGAACCTTATATATTTGCTGCTACTATATACATATCTATGCATATTTGTTGAGTACACATGAGATCGTCCACGCTTTGACGGGCGTAATGTTTCATCTCGTCGGGTGTCCAACAATCACCCAGGTCGCCATTCATGACATAAGGTCTGCAAATCCAACGAAGTACACAAGAGACATTATAAGATCAACAAAGATCAAAACTTAACTGCAGTTCCTGATGGCCCGAATCGGATATGCAATCTATGTGGCTGTCTTTGAAATACATTGGCAGGTTTAAAAAAAAAACGCATTACGCACCATGAGAATGGTAAGGTGTAGGTACATAGGGGATCAGACTGCATAATGAGTAGACAAACAACATGCATGCATATATATATATATATATAATATATATATATATATATATATATATATATATATATATATATATATAATTATATATATATATAAAATATATATATATTTATACATATATACACACACACACGGACACATATAATCTGTACATATATGTATATACATGTATATATATATATTATATATATATATATATATATATATATATATATATATATATATATATATAATATTATTAGAGACGAAACCACTATTTTGCAAAACAAACAAGGAAAGACTTAATCAATACATAAAATGTTAATAAAAAGTCAAAATTATTAAAATTTTAGGTATTGATTAAGTCTTCCTTGTTTGTTTTGCAAAATAGTGGTTTTGTCTCTAAAAATATTATATAATATTTTACTATACAATTGGATTTAATCCTAAATCTGATTTTTTCCGTGTAAATTTGGATTTATTCCCTAATATTTATTATATATATATATATATATATATATTATATATATATATATATATATATATATATATATATATATATATATATTATATATATATATATATATATACATATATATATATATATATATATATATATATATATATATATATATATAATATATATATATATATACATATATATAAACTTAGATAAACTTAGATATGATTCGACCATGTCTAACTTAATAGCACCACCTGATAGGATTATTCGAATCCTGCTTAAGTCAATTCTAGTTTAAGTCAAGTTTTGTTCAAGTAGTGAGTTCTTGTTGGGTGAGTTGTATCCAATTATATATATATATATATATATATATATATAATATATATAAATATACAATGTGCGGAAGATATTTGAGGACTGTTTTATGTCCATAAAAAAAGAGACATATAATAACAGACATAACATAAATTTTCTTATCAAAAATGTATTATGAGTATAAAATGAAACCGGCATTTCTGTTATGGTTTTGGATTAAGCCAACTTCAGCTTCCGCATCTGCTTCTATATGAGATCTAATTCATCTACATATTTAAATGAAGAGATCCTGGTTCATTTTCGACACTACTCTGACTATTGCAGCTTTCAGAGAATCTTTGGCGTTATGGGCGTGTTCATTGACCTCTCTCTCAACACTCCACATGTTATAGTCCAATGGAATGACATCTGGGGATTTGGAGGCCAAATGTTGGGGGTTATGTGATCATAAAAACTTTTAGCCAGCCATTCCTATGATATACATATTATACCTTATTCAGAAACTTACTGAAACACATATGACCTTCCATTACATACACTATCTATCCAAAGCTTCACAATTGTTTCCAGGACCTCAATGTAGTCGGCAGTGTTAACTGTAACACCATGTTGAAATATTATTTTTCTAAATAATTTTTTCTCTCAATCAGGCGCTGATCTCCCCTGTTCGAAAATATAACGAAACACATTTTTTTGTCTTATAGCCTGGTGGAAATGGTGTTTCCTGGTGCTAAATAACTGCCCTGGTATTGCTACACTGTGTTGGCAAAACGTCATTACTTTATGGTGCTGATACTGTGCATCTCTCTTTGAGGGCTTTAGAAATATTAATATTTCTAGTTTTTAGATCGGAATATGATGTGTGGTAAGTAGCTTGTTTAACAACCACATGGTTCCGGGTTCAGTCTCACTGCGTGGCACATTGGGCAAGTGTCATCTACTTGTAAGTAGATTTGGTAGACGGAAACTGAAAGAAGCCTGTCGTATACATGTATATATATATCTATATATATATATATATACATATATATATATATATATATATATTATATATATATATATATATATATATATATATATATACATCATATAATTAAGGGCTAAAGAGGGTTATTCTAAAGCCAATACACTGATTTATCCACTTATAATCCGCTTGCTGCAGGAGAATTGAAACTGAAAACGGGCAACTAACCTTTAGAAAATTTTAATTTCGTTATCTCTATATTGAATCAATTTCGGAATTAATCTTATAAAAGATATATTCTTTCTTCAGTAGAGCTTTCGATGGGATATAAATAAAATACTCACGTATGATCATGGAAAAAGCACAAGCTAAAACATAACTACACTTGAGTACATCACTTATATCTAAAATAAGATATAAGTGATGTACTCAAGTGTAGTTATGTTTTTAGCTTGTGCTTTTTCCATGATCATGCGTGAGTATTTTATTTATATCCCATCGAAAGCTCTACTGAAGAAAGAATATATCTTTTATAAGATTAATTCCGAAATTGATTCAATATAGAGATAACGAAATTTAAATTTTCTAAAGGTTAGTTGCCCGTTTTCAGATAATTATCTCCTGTAGAAAGCGGATTATAAGTGGATAAATCAGTGTATTGGCTTTAGAATAACCCTCTTTAGCCCTTAATTATATGATGTTTAAACTTCAACCGTAACGGGTTTTTTTAATATACTGCCCACGCTTCCTGATGGATTCCTTTTCTGTAGAGAAAGGGACTTCATCCTATATTGTTAGTAGTATATATATATATATAATATATATATATATATATATATATATATATATATATATATATATAATATATATATATATACATATATATATGTGTGTGTGTGTTTGTGTGTCTGTGTTTGTCCTCCTAGCATTCCTTGACAACCGATGCTGGTGTGTTTATGTCCCCGTTACTTCGCGGTACGGCAAAAGAGACCGATAGAATAAGTACTGGGCTTACAAAAGAATAAGTCCCGGGGTCGAGTTGCTCGATTACAGGCGGTACTCCAGCATGGCCGCAGTCAAATGACTGAAACAAGTAAAAGAAAGTAAAATAATATATACATATCAGCGATTAGTTTCAACCAAGACGAATCTTTTGAAAACTGCTGTCGTATTAGGCTGCATTTATTACATTAACAATGCATAACAGTACGTCTTATTTCTTGAATAGTATATGCATATTCGCTGTAAAATTGTTGTCAAATTTATTCTCATCGGTACACATGTTTTTTGTGTCATTGAAATGAATGATTATGATTTTTTGTCATTATACCATAAATTTCACCTTCTGGTACCTTCGCCTTACTTTGAAAAAAGGCATCACCCTACCCTACATAGTGGTGAGAGGTCACTGAATTAGATGAAGAAGTTTAAGTATATCGGGGCAGAATTCACGATTTATAACATAAACAAGAGATTGATATGTATACTAGAATAATTAGTGTTTCACAGTACTGTACCAGTTCCAACTCCTGTTGGAGAGAATGGAGACGTGTTATAAAAGCCAGTTCAGATGTCGTGCTTTTTCTCCTCTATTGTAATAAATGCCGGATAATTATCAAAAGTAATTATACAAGCGGCCGATATGGGTTTCCTAGGAATAATTTCGGGAGCAGCACTACTCGAAAATGCGGCTTTTTCTATGTCGAACTGGTATGTCGCCCCATTGATAGGTCACCACTACAATTATACAGATATATGTTTGGAATGTCAAAGAAATAAATATCGCAAGGCGGGTTCTTCGAACCGAGGCAAAACGCAGGAGACCTAAAGATAGATGTACAACACGGTGGTTGATAATTTTCACAATCGCAGTTGGTCACGCTACAAAAATAAAGAAAAGAAATTAGTGTCGATGGCTACAGATATTACCTTCAAAGGTGGGACCGGGGGACCTTCGCCTCATGAAGCTCCCAGGAATAATGGACAGAGAAAAACAACAAAAAGATGGGTCATAGTTGGAGGAAAGTGTGAAGAAAACTGCTGCATAGATACAGCCATCCATGTATCTCAACATCATTGCATCTAAACATCCATCTATAAATGCACACATGCATACCTACATATATATATGTGCGTGTGTGTGTTTGTTTATACACGTGTGTTTATCTAACAGTATATGCCTGTGCTGGTCATATTTGCATTTCCATTTCATAATAATACTCATGGATATATGAGTCGTGATGATACATAATACAATAACCAAATTATTGTGACCACGGAATTTTCTTTGGCATTGCATTTTAATAGTATTCATAAGTGGTCTCTTTCCAGTCACGTATTCTTCCCTGTATATTTTTCGCCCAATGAAAATAAATACAATGGCATTTTACGCATAAATGATGGAAGATTTGGGTTGATGTGTTCCTTGTATGTGATATCTTTTGAAGGTAATCTTCTTTTATGAATATGACATTGATCTCTTTCTACTAGCGTACGACATTATAGCTAAAAACGGATCAACGTATTTTGACAAGGATGTACCAAAATAGCTTACACGATTCGTAGTTTTGATACTAGTTGCTTCCGATATTAGGGAATTTAGGTTTCAAATGTGTAAATCCTCCTTTGAAGCAAACACACCCAATGACATCATCTCCATTACTTCTAGAATTTCATTTCTTCATATTTCGATTCATATTCTGTTATATACAGTAGATATAGAATACTGATGTTTAAGTTAGTGTAGTTTAGAATACTGATTTCAGCTGCTTCACATGTAATTGTTGATATCAACATTTCGCTTACTCAGTATTTTAGCGTTATCGCATTACTGTATTCTTCAGACTACTCTATCCTGGCTATTACTAAATGTCACTAAAATAAATACGATCATCGTTTAGTTGTTTTCATATTTACTCAATGTGTTTCTGTTGTATTCCTACTAGGTCTAATATACATTGCAAAATTGCTTACCAGCTCAATGCACGATTTATTTAGTTATCCATAGCTAATTCATAATGGTTTTCTCTTCTTGTTTGCCGCAGTTTTTGGCATACATTATTTTAGAAGCTACAAAAACAGAAGTCTGCTCTTCTCCCACAGTGCATTTATAACCACGTTGTAAAACTTAAGCAACCGTTCAGTTTTTATTACCACCTTATTTTTTATCGACTCGTGAAAAAATGATATAGAAAGAAATCAGAATAATTTCAGTAGAAGTACAAATTTAGCCGGTTCGCCTCGGGAAGGTATTATTCAATGGATCTAAAATGTCAACGAAATTGCTGACTTTATTTAATTCCAATAGAGCAGCTATATAATCCTATTTTGCATTCGAGCAAGCATCTAGTTGAACAGTTTTTTTTTTTTTTTTTTATCTAGCCATCTTATTTCCGCATATTTCTAGCGTTCTAATGTAAAGCATTTGTCTTATTTCTTCATGGCATTTGGGCTCCAATGTGAATTGTGTGTTGTTTTTGAATAAAATTAACATTTAAAAAAAAACTAAATTTCCATACTGGTTCTTCTTTAGTTAGTAAGTTAATTCTTTTGCTCAAAAAGCAAAAAGCAAGGCCATGTAGGGGGACATGGAGTTATGTACAGGGTGGTGATCATGTAAAGAGTTCAGGCCACTTGTCGTCAAGGGAGACTTTGAACCGAGCGGTCGTCGGCATCTTCACTATCTCATCCGGCAGCTTATTCCACGCATCCGCAACCCGGACGGAGAAAGCCCCTCTCCTTCGATTTTGATGAAATCGTCGCAGATAGAGCTTTTCGGAGTGATCCCGCAGCCGACACTCTGGAGCGATGTCACTAGAAATATTGATATGGAAGTTGTGTGAGTATTCTTTGTCAGTAGAGATAAATAATTTTTATCCCGTTCCAGATTGTGTGAAATTTGAATAAAATAATACTATTTGGGATCTAGTAAAAATATATATACTTTAAATTTTGATGTACTCATATGATTTTTATCTACATTATTTGCATTTCACACTTATTTGTCATCATCTTCTTTATTGTTAACACGACGTTTCCGCTGATATACTCTCCAGACTTCATCGTTTGCTTGGGGAAATTTCGAACCTGGGTTTCCATTTAAAATGTATTTTTCGATGTTATTATTATTATCAATATTATTATAGATAGATAGGTATACATTCATACATACATATGTATATATATACATACATACATATATATATATGTATATATAAGTATATGAAAGAATGGAGTTGAACGACTAGTTAACAAATATCCTTTATTTTCGACATATGTTTCGAAAGCTGCATATTCCTAATTCCGAAGGAATAAGGAGTACTCCTTATTCCTTCGGAATTAGGAATATGCAGCCTTCGAAACATATGTCGAGAATAAAGGATATTTGTTAACTAGTCGTTCAACTCCATTCTTTCATATACTTATAATTTTAAAATAAAAATACACATTTTCGCATGAAGACACGTAGTCTATGCCCTAGGGACGTAGCTTCAACCGTGTTCTTTCTGATGTGAATTTGCTACCCAGGTATCGGTTATCTTTCGAATTATCCTTAATAAGATAATTCATTCAATTACTCAAATATATGTATATATATATATTATATATATATATATATATATATATATATATATATAATATATATATATATATATATATATATATATATATATATATACTTTGCACTACATCAATTACGACGTGGGATCCATTTGATCTGATCAACGGAAATGCCTGTTCCTAAAACTGACGTCCAAGTGGCTGAGAAATCGTTAGACACGTGTACTATTATCGTGGGTCTTAGAGAATTTCAGCTTGACACAGAATATATCAAGGTTGTCTCTTTGAAGTACAGTTAACATACAGTTTTGCCAGGTGATTGGAGCAACGTGAAAAAATATGTGATCAAATAAGAATTATTATATTCGTTGAAATCGAGCTTTCATC
>NC_043015.1:2610834-2623334 GCF_006345805.1 Octopus sinensis
CAGGACTTTTAAAACTTTGTGCCATCTCATTTAAATTGAACATAGTAAAATTATGTAGTTAAACATGCTTTGCCATATGGGATAGATATACATATCAATTTCTTCACGGAAGAGAAGCTAGTGTACACGGTAAATTCTCTAAGTATATTTCTCCCAAAACAACCGATATTGTTCACAAACACATTATTTCCCAATTCAATTGCCAGTGGATCAGCAATAGATTTAACCATGATCCTTTAATCCTGATTCCAATAGTTACGTGTGATCTGTCAAAAGGAATACTTTGACGGATACCATAATGTTAAATTTCATTTTAGATGTTTAAAGGAATGAAGAGTAATTTCCCGGAATCTTAAAAGGAAATAAAATAGCGATTGCAAAATATATAAATTCTTAATTTGCTGTGTTTTCTGGGTTTGTTTGAAGTTGATTCTCCAATATTACGAAAACCGTTCTCCAAACGGAAAACTGAGGATTACGTCGTAAGATCTCACACTAAACCTCTGGCACACAGTAGCAATTTACGACAATATATCCTTTGATCTCATATAAAATTTACCTTGATTCTGGCATTTTCTATATTAGAATCAGCTTGAGAAGCATTATGCGTCAGATTATCTAACATACTTGAAGAAGAATTATGGCAATTCATAAGATTTGCATATTACATCCATTTTCAAGTGCTATGTGAGAAAATAAGTATTCAGTTTTGCACGTATCCATACGCTATTTCATCTAGAGTTATTTGCAGTATATGTGCTCTTATAAATATGATTTGAATACTTTTAGACACATCACACGCAGATAAATGAAATATTACGCATACATGCCGCTTGTCTATTAGTGTAGATATATGGTGGATATTGCTATATGTTTACATTCAGGAAGATAATGACAAAGCATTCCGTTTCATCGAACATACTAATTCACACAAAATCCGTACTGCATTATAATATACCGGTAATGTTATCTGTCACATGTATCATCTTGGACGCATCAGAGATATCAAACCCGTTTCCTTTTGCTGTTTCTTTACTCTTGACACAGTTGAAACAGAATTACTGGTTTCCAAGTGAAAGAATAAATCAGGTACAAAGAAGAATAAATGTAAAACAACTTTTTATAGAAATATAGAGAAAACATTCTCATCAATTGACGTAACACATCACCTAAATCTAATCTCATTAAGTTGTTACATTTTGTCGTGTGTCGTCTAAGCCGTAGATGATTATACAGTGCAATAGAAAAGTTGACAAATACTTTGAGATGTGGAACTTTGAGTTTTCGCCAAAGTAACCGAGGCAAGTTTATACAAATCATTACATAACTAAAAAATCACTAAAGCTCAACTTGAGTAAACTAATCGTAAGACAGGAATATATTACTGTAAATGTGAACCAACATAATTAGTTGGTCTGAGTTGTTATCGAAGTGCGTTTCCCATTACATTTCCGCCCATTGGAATTCAACAAAGTAGGGATTTTCTGAAAACGTTGAATCGAGCCTAGAGGTTGGACCTATATTCCTACAAAAATGTAAACATGATACAGAGATATAGAATATTATTCATGTATAAATTTCGAGTGAATTTAGCATATATACAGTAAACCAGTTGCCTTTTCATTTAAATATTTGAGCTTCAGTGAATTTTCTATTAATGAATAACAAGGTAGTTCTATCATGGCCAGAAACCTTTGGTCATATCGTCGTCTATTTCATCTTGTCCATCTTCAAATTGAAAGAAATCTAATTATGTAAACTGTAACATTAATATTATTATTTTTTGTAAAATATCCACCTATACTTGAAATTCTTATTTTTACTTTGTCAATTTTTGGTATTACAACCAGTGCAATTAGCATTGCAAAGCGAATCAACAAAAAAAATTACAGACCTTATTTCTTTGATATGATTTTCCATTTTGCATACGCAATTCCTCACATGTTTTAACATTTGGGAGCTATCTCTTTAATAGTTAACATCAAAGATTCCTTTTTTTGCCAGATTTTGGAAATAATGACAAACTTCGTGGTTATAAACGTGAAATGTAATCTAATACCAAATACTTTCTTTGAAGTATTTTTCCGCAGATTTCATTGTATTTTGCATGAAAAGAAAATATTGCACACTCTAAGATTTTCTTCCTTCCCATTGCAAATAATCTCACTCGGATTTTACTAACATCTGTGTGATTTTCTTGATTTATATTATTTGTCATTTTATCACTGCGTGCGATTCTTTTTTTTTCTTGTTGTTGTTACTGATGTCTGTTAAAGAGACTTGAAAATCCCCCGTGTAATTTGAATCGATGAAACCAACAGCAAAACTAAAACAAAACAATAAACCAACAACTGCGCTATTATCACACAAATACCCACTGTCATTACACTTTTTGTAATTTACTTTAAAACTTTGTATTTTGTTTAAAAGCGTAGTTAAACAGTATAAAATTACAAGTACAATATAATACTCGTTTGATGTGAAATTCAGACATTAGATAGAAAATCTACAAAACAAAATCTAATAAGGAAAGTTCTTTGAAAACAAATTTAGGTGTCTATATTTTCTAGTCAGTGAAAATAATTGAATTATTTACTCATAGTTGAAAGTAACAGGAAAGAGTATTGTTACCTGTGTTCGGTGTCATTGTTTGAATGCAGCAAGAAGAGTTAACATCATGTATCAAATAGATAAAATGTGTAAATAAAGAAAAGAAATGTTAGTATGTCTTCATCGAAATACGAATGTTTTCTAAAATCTATTACGATAAATGCTCCGCTATTGTGTAACACCAAATAATTCTAGATTTGGCCAATTTTTGAGCAAAGGTGTCAGATCAAATTGCAAGCATCTCGGCAACTGACTTACATTTATATTGCAAACGTAGCTCTTGATTTGGTAAGTAATTATATCTTATCTCAAACTAGATAAGAATAGCGATGACGATGTTGCCGCGGAGGTACTTAGCACCGATTCATACACACAAATGCCAATCACGTAGTTGAATAGTCAATAACGTTGACTGAAATTCTTCCTTCACAAAGTCTGACCTTGTTTTCGTGTCAACTGCATCCAACAAAGATTTGTAAAATTGCTACAGAGAACGTTTGTGATCTGTATTTCGAAATCCATTACCACGCTACAAACAATTGCTATACACACATACACAAGCACAAACAAACACACACACAAACATATATATAAATATATATATATTCATATATGTATATATATATATATATTTATATACATAAAGGCGGCGAGATGGTAGAAACGTTAGCACGCCGGGCGAGATTCGTCTGTCGTTACGTTCCGAGTTCAAATTCCGCCGAGGTCGACTTTGCCTTTCATCCTTTCGGGGTCGATGTAGTCCACTTAATCCCTTTGTCTGTCCTTGTTTGTCCCCTTTGTCCCCTCTGTGTTTAGCCCCTTGTGGGCAGTAAAGAAATATATATATATTTATATACATATACTTATTCATATACATACATATATATAAGTTAAGGCAAGCTTAATGCGACACCTAATAGATGTCAATCGAAGAATTAGATTCGACTTTAATTGGAAACTACTCAACAGACACAGTTAAATGTGATTTTAATGGAATACTCGGCTTATTGGTCCCCAAACATACTTTTACTTTTGAGCCCCCTTGATTTCACTGCATTTATATATATATATTATATACATAAAGGCGGCGAGATGGTAGAAACGTTAGCACGCCGGGCGAGATTCGTCTGTCGTTACGTTCCGAGTTCAAATTCCGCCGAGGTCGACTTTGCCTTTCATCCTTTCGGGGTCGATGTAGTCCACTTAATCCCTTTGTCTGTCCTTGTTTGTCCCCTTTGTCCCCTCTGTGTTTAGCCCCTTGTGGGCAGTAAAGAAATATATATATATTTATATACATATACTTATTCATATACATACATATATATAAGTTAAGGCAAGCTTAATGCGACACCTAATAGATGTCAATCGAAGAATTAGATTCGACTTTAATTGGAAACTACTCAACAGACACAGTTAAATGTGATTTTAATGGAATACTCGGCTTATTGGTCCCCAAACATACTTTTACTTTTGAGCCCCCTTGATTTCACTGCATTTATATATATATATATATATATATATATATATATGTGATGGGTTTCTATTTATGCGTGTACATGCATATATGTATATATGTATCTATCTATATCTATATATATATCTATCTATCTATATATATACTTGATGTGTTTCTATATACGCGTGTACACTTACACACACACACACACATTTTCTTTCTCTCTCTCTCTCTCTCTCTCTCTCTTTCTCTCTCACACACACACATATATATGACTTTTTTGGTATATAAGTATATTAGGAATATCAGATTAAAGATATGAAATCCATTAGACACGAAACACGTATTTCTCTATTACTCGCTCTCTGCTTTGCAAATTAGGGATACAATCGTATTTGAATTTATTATATCAAATTATAATATCAAGTTATTTTAACAATTTTCTGGAGTTTGACTTAGTCACATGCATTATATGTTAACTCGCGCAGATTCAATGTACATACGCTTATTTTCTTTCTGTATTTTAATTTTGCATATTAGCAGTAAATTTATAATTACCAAATCTTGTGACACATGATTTTTGCAGCAATATATCTCAAATATCCGTAAAGTTGTTGTAAAGTGCACCAGGAGGATTTCAGTGGTTTTTTTTCTTTCTTTATTATATTACATAATTATAGAACATTTCAGATAACAATATTTCAGCGAAGAATGAATCACAGAGAGTATATCATAGTATAGCAGAAGTTGATAGGAAATTCATCTCAAATGTATAGCTCTCTCGTATTTCTGAGTAAAATCTACACTTGTAAAATTTACATGCGTTTGGACATGATTCAGTGCACATATACCAGTATGTATATGTATATTATGAATATATATATATAGACACACACATACGCACACACATCCAGTGCGATTCAGAGCAAGGTCTTATATAGCATTGTGTATCCCATCGCCCTCAACAGTTGTTTATGTGTTAATTCATCCGATATTCGATCTATATGGCTAGAATACCTCATTACAATTTTCAGAATCATTCATTTAATGGAAATGATGCTTTTAGACGCGAATAGTTCTCTGTCTCTTGTAAAAAAAAAAAGCTTCATTTAATGTTTAAAATGCTGCGAATGCATTTTTGGTGGAATCATTGTAACAATTTGAAATGTCTTTCATAGTACCTCAATCTTTAAAGGGAATAAAATAGCGATGGTAAGGAAAAACATTTGTTACAAACCGATCTTGTGATGTTTTTATATGCCATTTGCGCCAAACAAGTGAGTCTAAACCGGAAAATGCTTGGGCCGGCAGCTGATTTCGCAGATGCATTTCTGTTTCCTTCACTTTGTACGTCTAAAGAAAATTTTAGGGAAAATTTCAAAACAGCGCCGCTTGCAGATTGGCACATTACGACTGTTTTTAACAAAGTTATAGTGAAGCCGAAGTCAACATTCTGTGACAAATACAGGTACAAGTGTTCCGACAAATACAGGTACAAGTGTTCCGACAAATACAGGTACGGCTTGTTCCGGCGTGGCAAAATATATCGTACTTGTCCGTAATGAATAAAGTAAAAAAAGAAATGTTGTGAATTTCAGTTTGTCAGTTTGAAAACATTACCTGTTGTTCGATATTTTATGTAAATATCTTTTTTCCATGTTTCAAAACAGCATAATAGCAAATTATATTGCAAACATGTTGGGTGCTTGGTGGTCTCCTTGCTTTACTCCATTCTCCACGTCAAATGATTCGGAAAGCCTACCACCAAAATTAACTTTATCCTTAATCATGCATAAAAACATTTCGGGGCAACATATTTTAATAAGACTTAGCCACAGTTTCGAGTGCCTTGCCTAAATTAACAAAACAGTGGTATAGGGCAAGATTCTGTTCAATGCACTGCTGTTGAAATTGTCTGATAGTAAAGATGCAATCAACTGTGCCCATGAAGGGACGAAAAACACATGTAGACACTGACGCTATATTTAGAGGTAAGAAGAAATCCAAACGTTTTAACAGAAAACGGGTAACTACCTTTCCAACTACAGACAAAAGCAAATCCCACGAAAATTACCAAAAACATACTTTAGCCCCGATTCATACAGGAAAGTTATGTCGCAATACTACACAGTGGCTGTGTGAGCTACGAATTCCTCGTCGCCACTGTTACGACGCACGTTCGGTTGACCTCTACTGAACTCTACTTCTCCCTCTATATCTACATATTGGGCTAGCCTACTTCATCGTATGGGGGCGTCCACACAAGAGAAACTAGATTAGCATCGAGGGACTTCCTCAGTACTCCAACAACGACAAATTAATATATTTAAGAGTTCAAACATTTTGTCGACCCCATATTTCAAGACCTCTTCACAGATTCCATCAAAGACTGGGGTCATATTGTTATCCATATGTCTCACTCAATTTGAATCCCACTGAAACATTTGAAGCCACAAATACTTTTGTTTTGAAATCTTCCCACAGATCCTTTGTATCACGATTGATACTTTCTATAGCATCGAGGAATATTTGCAGGTTGCTTGGTAATTTGAAATTTGCAAGAGTTAACTTTTCGTGTACATTATTTAGGCATTAACGAAACATTCCTATTCCCACGCATTAGACGATAGTCAGTGCAGCTCACTGCTCCCCCCGTAGCAAAAATCGTTCATATCACGCTTTCTGATCAAAATATAATCTATAAGAAACGAAGCCTTAGAACGTGGGTGCATCCACGTGCTTTAATATTGATTTTTCTGGTGAAACCGTGTATTGTTAACAATCCGATTATTCTCAGCGCAAAACGTCAAAACAGCCACTCCATTTTTATCAAATTTTCCAATCCCATGTCAGGTAAAACAAGCCATGGAATGTAATCCTTTCCAACTCCTCTGTTGACATCACAAACTGTGACCAGTTTGACAGAACCTGGTACTTTCCTCAATAATTGTGCTAGATCATCATAAAATTGTCCTATAGTTTCATCAGAATGAGACATTTTTGGTGCATAAATACTGAAAAAAGTAAGAAACCTACATTTTTTTCAGTTTTATACAGCATGATATGATTCGTTCAATTATACTACTTCGAAATTCTGTAACGGAGGATACCAATGAATGGTTGAGAGCAAACCAAACACCTTTTCTCTACACTTATCTCATGTAGGTCTCACCAGATGATGGTGTAGCTATAAGTAGGTTCATATATTTGACCCTAGCCGGTAGATACAATATTATGTGTTATTGCCTGAGATTTCGGTGTAATTTGAGAGGATAATACAAAAGTTATGGATGATTTAGTGATTTACTGCAAAACCCATGGCGGCCAAAATGATCACAAATGATCTCAGGCAATAACAAATAATATCGTATTTATTGTCTGTAAAAATTACAGAATATAATTACAGAATATAAAACAACTTTGATAAAAAATTATATCTACTTTTCTGACGAAAACAATGCCGTTCTGAACATTTCGGCCGCAAGTGTATATCAAAGGAACGTGAATTTGTTGAGCTCACATGCAATATGTGCAGTACTCCTCTCTATCCTCTTGTTGGAATTATCATCTAGAACAGTGCGCATACTCCAACAGCCAAATTTCAGATGTTTATTTTACTTCTTCTTGACGATTGTTTGACCACTGTCAGTATGATGAACGAGCCCAGCCTGTGATACACTGAGATACCTGTTGAAATAGACCTGTACGCTTGACGTTCAAAAGCCTTTTTTGCCATTTACTGAATCTCTCTGAGACATTTCGGAGTAAAGTCCAAGTGCATTTTTAGGTTGTGTCCAACAAGTTTAATGCGTTTACTAATATCTGATGTACAAGCGCTACCTGTGAAAACGAATATTTTTCAATAGGTGTAGCTTGCACTGCACTATACGTACTTATTGGCCCAAGATGACTTTAGCCGGTGTGACACGGAAATTGGTAAAACCGGGAACTTCCTCATGTTATATTTTGGAGATTTCGTTCTCTTAGTTAGATTACCAACCAAGGTTAAAGAGATTAGAAACCAACAACCAAACATTCCATAAAGTGATTAAACATCATCCCGGTGTACGACGAAATGTAAAAGATATGTAACACACACACAGAGACACACACACGCACACGCACACACCCACACGCGCACACACATACACACGCGCGCACACACACGCACACACAGAGGACCGGGTGTGTGCTGAGTAGCTTACTTTCTAACCACATGATAATGGCTTTAGTCACACTTATTAGCACCCCGGGCAAATGTCTTTTCTGTAGCCCAAGGCCGACCGTAGACTTGCAATTTCTTAAACGGAAACGAAAATAAATATCTATATACCTACCCATCCATCTATCGATCAATCTATCTATCTATCTATCTATCTATCTATCTATCTATCTATATATCTATCTATCTATCTATCTATCAATCTATCTATCTATCTCGCCATCTATCTATCTTTCTCTCTCTCCCTCTCTCTCTCTGTCACTCTCTGTCTCTCTCTCTACATATATATATATATATATATAAATATATATATATATATATGTAGGTGTGTGTGTATGCATATGTGTATGTATGTGTAAACGCCTGTGTTATAGGTGTAGGCAATTTGGTCAATAGAAAATTACGTAAGATAGATGCCTATCTTTGTAGCATAGAAAACGTGACCACATTATTAGGTAGACACTATTCTAACAATCCACTCACTACTGCGTCCATATATTCAATAAAGTTTGCAAAATTAAGACTTAAATCCATGCATTCTTGTAGCACGTCTATAGAGAACTTAATTTGCTATATATATATATTCAGCGCCATTCGTAAAGGAAAGCAGGAAGATGTTTCCCATATATTTTATTGAGATCCAGCATATTTCCATCATTTAATAATATAGAAAGAACAATGTGTATCGTTCGTTGCTGAGATGTTATCATTTTCAATTACCTCTGCGAAAATTCTAAGCACTACAAATAATACTCTAAAATATGTATATAACTTGTATACATATGGCTTGTATAATACAAACCATATTTATTTTTTATTCCGTATGTTTGTCTGTCACTGTTTGTCTGTGTCTTTGTTTGATTAGTTTTTACCCATATATCATCATGTGTTTGTGCGCATTACTTCTTATTATATATTTCATTTTATTAACAAATAGCAAAGACGAACAAGTCTGGTATAGAATGTGTTTAGATTTCAGAAGGAAGCAAATTGACAACAACGGACTTTTAATGCATTGTAATTTGAAATATATTCTCTTTCCTCCCGTATTGCTTAGGTGAATGGAGATAACTTATATAACAATATTACAAATATTTAGAAGCTTCACTATATCGTAGAGTATTATATATCTGTAAAATGTCTTATAAAAATCAAATATATCCAAATTTTAATTATCGTGATTTCTATTAAGACATACAAATGATACTAATGTATTTGTAATATATTAAAACATACCTTACAAAATGTATCAATGTTTTTCTCTTTTTTGAAACGTATTATAATGCTTATTAAAGAAAATAACTTTACATATCATATGTATTAATATTACAGAGTTATAGTTTACGCAGATTTCCAGTTTGAATGGATTTTCAGAATAAGCAGGGTATGAAATCCATTTCTTATATCTTTTTCCATATGTACACTTTCGGAATGTCTTCGTAAAATTTTGTTGTTTTGACAGAGTGAGGGAGGATAACAATTATATTTTCTTAGGTTTCTTGAATTTAGAAGTATATCAAAATTATATTTGTAATTATATATTAATGGAAGTGTACATTAGTTTAATTTGTTTTTCCCACAATGGTTAGTATTTCGATAAAATATCATTATGAACATTAAAAAGAAGCATTCATTTACACACAGACGCACGTACACGTGCATGTATGCATGTTTTTATTATTATTATTATTATTATATTATTATTATTATTATTATTATTATATATATATATATATATATATATATACATATATATATATATGACACATGTTGAAAATCTGCCTGTGTTTGTGAAGTTGTTAGCTAACTCCTCCTATATCGTATTATCGATTTTCATGAAACTCGACCCGTTAGTATAACTCATGTATGGAAACATCATGCCATGCGCAGATTGTTGAAAAAGTTGATAATGGTGTCCCTGGAAGGGATCCTTATATATACCTAATACATTTCATTTTAACAGCCGAAGGAAATAAACCTTAATATTCCTAAGAAATTTGGTATAAATCAAATTAAGTATGTTTAGTTCTTAGTAGAGTTATTTTAGCAAATTATCCAACGTAACCGTTAAACAAGTAAATAGATTCCATGTGAAGTTCGTTCAACAAGAGTGGTATGTTCTGATGGATAATGTTGTATGCTTCTGCGTCCTTCGAATGTGTCTTGATATGAAAGACGAAGTATATATACTCTAACGATGCGGCATATCGATACGATTCGGATATTCTTTCGTGTATGAGGTGCAATATAAACAAATTTATTGGAACATAATTAAATTCACAGCAATAAAATTAGACCGTAGAATTTATTTCATTGAATATAACCCATATTTGCAAGGTGAATAAGTATCAGCTGAGCCATTGTTTGTGTTGTGAATAACATATGATATTACGTTCAAGAGTTTACTATATTAATTCTTAATTATTGCTCATAACACTCGGAAATACACCGAGCACACGCTATGAACATTTTGTTAACAAATATTCTGACATTTTTCCTTAATATCACAAATTCATGATACACCGAAACGGGAAATCGTTTTGTTCTGAATACTAAATTATTCTTCCTAATGGGAATAACGTTGATTTATGACGTTCTGAATATTCAAATTGTATGAAGCTAGGGAGAAATAATTATTCAATCAGCACCACAATGACAACCTCCGCTGACATTAAATTATGCTATGCAAACCTGGCTGTCGCAGCCAATTGGCAAATAATCTTCCAAATTTCCCAGACCACCTAACGACAATTCTCACAAATCACGAATACATCATATAAAAATCCCCCCCAAAATTACACCGCTTTATACGATGGAGAGTCCTGAAGAAAAATCACCTTCATACAAAAAGCAAACACACAAAAACATAAGTATGTAACAGCACAAATACACTCATAGTCAATGTCGTACGTACATCATACTTAATAGATAGAAATCGATAAATATATCAAAAATTACATTCCAGGGAACATCATGAAAATGCAAATAAAAATTCAGAAAACTCCACCCACTATTAAAACGTAGCAGGTTCATCATCAGCTATAGTCATTCGCTACATCCTACTGCAAAACAGACACGATATGAGACAATAAAATGGAAAAGAAGAAAAATAATTAACCCACTCTCAATGTACGACCGCATTCATTACGAGTTACGCTTCCCAAATACGAGATCACATGTACGATCCTACTGGATTATATAGGGGCCAATTAATGTTTTCAATAGCATTTATTATATCTATAGCGTATGAGTGAATACACGCAATGAAAACAATATAGAACGATTTGGATGTAATACGCATAGAACTTTAGTTTCGTGGTGTCATATTTCACCAGATGTTTTCAGCGTGGAAAATATTTTCTACGTACGTATCCGTGGAATGCTCTACCATTTTCGCACTAATTCAACGATTATTGAATTCAACTGATGGACGAATACCCATCATGACAACCAACAGATAAATTAACCATCTTTAAATATACATATCAAAAGAATTGCCTGATCTTTTCTATCATAATAGTCCTGAACTGGCACTATAACATCATCAGAATAACAATTCCTAAAACCTTATTTACATCTCAAAATCAAATTGACATATCGGTAAGAGCTTACTCAAACTTTAGTCGCCAACAAGGGATACACGGATGGAAAACAGAATATTTGCAATTTAAATTTAGTCACGCAATTCCTTACTGGCGAAAATGCCTGAATTCAAAATGTGAATATTATTAAACCTTAAATAATACTTTAGCGATATTCGTAGTATGTTTGAGTTTTAAGTGATGCTGCTGTAAATTCCGTTGTATACGTACACTTTTTATGATAGAGCGTGAAAATTGCTATGGTGAACTTAAGAAATGGAGATGTACTTTAAATTAGTAAAACACTGATATAGATCAGGATTTTCGCACCAACGGGGATTTCTATAGAAACCGATACCATAGGGATATACAAATTGAAAATAAGCATTGTTAACAACAGTGCCAAATACTCAGAACCTAAACACTGCTTAGTATCCCAAGAATGGTAATGTGCAATAAAATGCAAATGTAATAAATTCATATGAAACGTTGCCCCTCATTGTACATATTCAAAAAATCGAGAAATTCTGTGTTTTAACATAATTAGAATGTGAAATGAAAGAATACAAATTCACCTAACAAAAATGCATTTACTCTTCAATGAGTAAACATATCTCCTATACATATCTCT
>NC_043015.1:2628334-2658334 GCF_006345805.1 Octopus sinensis
GATCTGAAAATCAATCTTTTCCTAAACTGTTTCAAAACCATTGCAAAAATTTAATTAGTTGAAAACAAATTGTGAATCGAAGGAACTTCCCTTTACTATCTTGCTGTGGTTTAGTATTTGACTTCATTTCAACCTATGCTTATAATGCAACGCAATAGTCTAATGCATGTAAACAGCACTTTGTGCAGCAAATATATATTTAAACGGAAGATAATATGTTTATGCATGAATATAGGTATGCATATGCATATGCACTCACAGATACGCAAGAGACAAACAAACACATTGCTCTTCGATTTCGAGTACCAACTGCTATATCACAGATAATGCTTCAAGGTATTATTTTGAATGGTGACTGGACGTTCAATGAGATCATGAAGAAGTTCTTATTTCATAATTTCAGGATCGATAAAAAGGCCACAAAGCATGGTTGCCGGCTGGCAGAGCTTTAAGAACGTCGTGTTGGATGACGTGTGATATTTCTTCCGTCGACTTGCTTTGTAATTTTAACTACGTATATTGATTGCCGCGTTGATAGACTTTAGGAAACATCTGTTCTACGCCAATTACCTAGAGCGGATGATTGCTTTAGCGATCATACGATAATCACGGTTTCGGAATAATAAGCACATTTCTTCTCATGACCTTGGAAGTTCTTATAAAGGCCCAAAGGCCACGCTTTCACGCGCACAAACACACACACCCACAAAGACACTTAAGCACACATACAAACCCACACATATGCATGCATATATATGTATGTTTATGTAAACACACTTACATAGGTATATATATATATATATATATATAATTATATATATATATATATAATATATATATATATATATATATATATATATTATAATTAATAACTAATTGTAATAGAGGGCACAGGAAGTACCAACTTGGATAGACATTTTAGTACACTTGGTGGCTTATTCGAGGATTTTGCCACTTTCCTCTAACAAGCTGGTACTACCTGTGTCCTTTGTTATAATTATATATCATACAATTCTATTGATTAGCCATTTACGCCAGTATTGCTTGCTAACACTAATACTACTGATATTAATAATTATTTATGTATTTACTGCTAATGATGATAATAAAATAATAATAATAATTATTATTATTAATAATAATAATATATATTATATATATATATATATAATATATAATAATAATATATATATGTATATATATAATATATATATATATAATATATATATATTATATATATATATATATATATATATATATATATATAATATATATATATATATATATATATATATATATATATATATATATATATACGCTATGAGAGGTAATGTTGTCAGTATGACCCAAAGGTATCAGGTAATGCTGAGTAAGTGCTATGGACAGATCATAGTTAAGCGGTAGGTTCGGTGATTATGCGAATAAGAAGTTCAACATAGGTCATATATCAGCGTGTGTATATACAAAAAGTTATATTCAGAATGAGATGGAACAAAAATGAGGCAGTGAATATTTTAGAACCTATATAAATAGGTCTTACAGTTGTTTCCTGGATATTTATTACATACCTTAACTGGAGACGGTGTGAGAGAATGGTTAACCAATAGTTAATTTAGATAAGATACGAAATAGAGAGTGAAGTGAAGGAATGAAAATAGATGTGAGATATGCAGTGTTATTGCATTTGTAGAGCCATTATTTAGGCAGATTGGTATACATATAAGATTCCAATACCTTGTGAGAAAAATACAATAGTATCTAAAATTGGTCACGTTTGTACACTGCTATTAAATCACGGGTTTTATTAAAATGTAAATGTTTGTGTGCATGCCTGTATGTATATGTGTATGTGTGAATGTATGTATGTATACCTACGTGTACAGGGGCAATCATGCATAGAGATACACGTATATGTAGGTGTGCATGTGTACATATACACATGGGTACGAGTTGTATATGTATATATTGATATGTATAAACATTTGTGTATATATATACACATGTCTAATATATACATATGTATTCATCTTCTTAAATATATTTTCTTCTACTACTGAGCATTCACCTCTCCAATCACCTAATCTATATTCACAAATTCTTCATTCCATACTACTAACCCTCTCTCTGCCCCATCACGTAGACTCAATCACTGCATACCTGACACTTCTTTACTGTTTATAACTCTCTCTCTCTCTCTCTCACTCTATTCCTTCTATCTTTTACACTCTAATATCTTTCTCTCTATCACCTTCATATCGCCATTCCTACTTTCAATGTATCTTGACTGACCACTAACTAGTAGGCTTTTGCTTATTATCCCTGTCCTTGCTTTTCTATCTTCTTTTTTCTTTCTCTTCGTTATTTCTCTCTTCCTGTTTTCTTCTTTTGTATTTTCTTCTTTTTTCTTCACATTTTTCCTCTCTGTTTTTTCTCTTTTCTTGTTTCCTCTCTTCCTCTTTTAGATTCGACCTTACAAATGCAATCCATACTTTTAGGTCGCATTAAATAAAACCCTAGATTCAATAGCACTGCGGAGAAACATTATACTTGGCTTGACCAATTTTAAATACTACTGGATTTCAATCAAAAAGTATTGCAATCTTATATTTATACCATTCTGCCTAAATAATGGATCTACATATTCAATATTCTTGCATATCCATTTTCATTACTCAACTTCACTCTCTATTTCGCATCTCATCTAAATTAACTATTGGTTATCCATTCTCTCACAGCGTCCCATATGAGGGGATATAGTAAATATCTTGGAAACAGCCGTAAGACTTTCTATTTATAAATGATCTAAAATCTTCACGGCCTTGGTTTTTATCTAATTCGGAAAAGACAGAAATAGCCATCTCATCACGTTCCTCATTGTGGTCGACGTTTTTTTGGTGTCCTGTACCCATATATGCATGTATATATACATGTAGAGGTAGGTACGTACATATATGTATGTATATATGCATATGTTTTATTTATTTATTAATTTATTATATGACCGAACGCACGCATCCATTTCTCAGCCTTCATTCTTTTGGCTTTCCTTTTCTTCTACCTTACTGTCACTCCCTCTCCCTCTCTCTCTCTCTCTCATTCTTCATTCTTTGCTCTACAACCATTCCCTTTTTTCTCTCCCTTTCTCTTACTCCTCCTCCTCCTCCCCCCCGTCGTGGTGACGTGATGAGATGGCTATTTCTGTCTTTCGTCTCCTGCTTACTTGAAGTAGAGACGGTAAAATCTGTTGCTCTCTGCCGTTCTCAAAAAATAGCTTTCGTAATTTTTTTTACCTCGTTTGGCTTAACAGCCCTTCATGTTTGTGTTACTGGTTTTCTCCGTGTCCTGTCTTTTACTGTTTATATTTTGTACTGTCGTTGCTGTCCTGTTTTTGTTACCATTTTTACCCCTCCGCAAAACAAATTCAAACTTTATTTAATTTGAATTTCGCGGGACGGAAATTTTCCTTGAAGTCATGTAT
This sequence comes from Octopus sinensis, assembly GCF_006345805.1. Lineage (NCBI taxonomy): Eukaryota > Metazoa > Mollusca > Cephalopoda > Octopoda > Octopodidae > Octopus > Octopus sinensis. Next base: position 2,631,813 of record NC_043015.1, read on the forward strand.
CGCCTTGACCTTCGGTTTGTAAATATTGCAGAATTAACTTAAAATCGAAGTACCAATCTCCAAATCCTGGCTGTCACTATCAGAGCAGATTTGGGGGCTTGGTCTGCTCTCTAATCAATTCCGATTTCTCAGGCATATTTCTCAAAATTGGTTTTCCATGCTCCGAGTGCACCGTCAACTACTGGGATGACAAACACTCATGACTCCTCCTGGGTTATGTTCGTACCAATTCAGTTTCTATTCCAAGGCCGTAATATTCAAATATCCTACTGTGGCTGAAATTAGCCTTGTCATCGTAGTTCTATTGAAGCGCCTTTTGGGCCAGCTTGCTACACTCACTCAGAACATATGCCTTCCTTTCATTTTAGCTGCCTCACAACCTACAAAGAGACCACTACCTACTCTTTCCTATTTAGTGTAATTAGTTCTCAGAACTTGTTCCTGAGCACCGTATAGCAATGCTTGGGTGCATCCTTTCCGTCACTTTTTATACCCATCTCTAATTTTGGGTCTTTACTTATCCTTCGATATTTTTGAGTTATCGTCCTCCCAGAGATTTTATTTTTCAATGATTTATTTTATATTCTTCTATATTCTACTTCTACTCTTAAATGATTAGTGGTGCATCGCATTTTCAGTAGGGATTGTTTGCCAATTCTGACAGCTGCGAACAAGATTTATAATCAGTAATTTTATGATTATTATTATTGTTGTTGTTATGACGAGTCATGAAGCCCCTTGCGAGAAGGGACTAGCCGAACTTGTATATAAGAAGCTTGTTTGATTGAGGGCGAGAGATGATAAATCGCAGGTCGAATGGTGACGTTCGTGAGTTTGCAGTGACGCAAGTAACATTTGAGAATTTGTTATAGTTCGTTGAGAATTATTTTGGATTGGTTACAACTATTAGCAGTGAATGTGGGAATACAACAAGTGGACAGAGTTGGTGTCTACCAGTTCAGTGGTACTATATATCACCCTACATTGCTGTGTGGCATGAAGGTGACATATACAGAAATCACGGACGCGTCTTATCGGCACCAAATAGATGACAGGCAAGCTTTACAGTGTTTTCTATTATATTGAGATATGCTTCCTAACCTTTCGTGAAATACCATTTGAGGATTCTTTAGTACATCTTGCCCAGTGGTTCACTCACGCAAGCTTTCTCACCAGGATAACCATGTGTATTTCTAATAATAAATAACTGCATAATATATACATTAAACTGGTAAATGGTATACGTCTTAGTTCTTTATTTTAAAATAAATCTATGGATTTTCAAAATTACTCATGTCATTAATGTTCGTTGAATGGGTTCTCAATTTGTAAACACGTTCTGAGCACTGCCGTTCAATCAATATTCTTAGATTGAAGATTAGGTACACGAAGGATCTGAAACGCAAATGAGTTCATTTGCGAAATGAAAGAAAGAGTGAAGTAAGATAAAGCCATATCTACAGTGTTGATTAAGATATACATCAGCTTATTTAGATAAAGTTATCAGAGAACCAAGACAAAAGGAGGAATTAATAGACAAGAGAGTGATGACTGCATTTTTATCGTTACAACTGTATCAATTTATTTTGTAAGAAAAACTCATTTTAGAAGAATAATTCAGATGTGTTACCAACTAAGAAGAATCTAGTGAATGATTTAATAATATTCAGGTTCATTGAAGTATAAGAATATAGAGAGCTTCAAAGATATTTGCTGCGAACAATCAACTATGACCGTTCAGTTGAAGTGAGGGAAAAGATACGTGATATATGTGTGTGGGGGTGCGTGTATATATATTATATATATATATATATATATAAAAGTATATATACATACAAAAATATATGTATATATATAAATTTATATTCATGTATATACACACACACATATATTATATACAGTAATATATATATATATATATATATATATATATATATACACACACACATATATATATATATATTATATTATAGTATATATTATATATATATATATATATACATATACATATATATAGACTTGTATATATACATGTATATGTGTCTGTGTGAAAGTTACGTGTAAATATACTTCAATATTTAACAATAATGTGATACATCCTCTGTTGAAGATGAAGGATATAGAGAGGGTATAAGAAATTCAACTATACGTGCAAATACATACACGCACAGAAACGTACTTATACATAAAGTAAATATATACATACATATAAACACACAAATATGTATGTATATGTATATATTTATATGTATATATATGCATACACATATATATACATATATATATATATATATATATATATATATATATATATATATATATATATATATATATATATATAATATATACACACATATGTGTGTGTATTGTGTGTGCGTGTGTTCATACGTAATATATATATTTAAGACTTTTGAAGAAAACTTTCTTTTCACAGCATGATATCATTCGATTGAACTTTGGCGATTTAAGATCTATATCACTGTTTGCACGGAAATGTTGCAAGAATCGTCACTCTTGAATCAGTACTCGTAGTTTAAATTATTAATATACTGAAACAATCTATCAACCAATCAAATAATCTATCTATCTATCTATCTATCTATCTATCTATCTATCTATCTATCTATCTATCTATCTATCTATCTATATATATATATATATATAATATATATATATATATATATATATATATATATAATATATATATATATATATATATATATATATATATATATATATATATGTATCTGTCTTATGTATGTGGCGGTAATGTGCATGAGTGTGTGTTTGTGTGCATGTGTGTGAGTGAGTATGTATTTGTTGTGTGTATATGTAACCTGCGTAACATTATCTGATATGCGCGGATTCCTCTCTCTTTAAATATGATCTCGTGTTGAAAAGTAACGTTCACTTAGAACAAACATTGTTTGTTTAATTCGCCTATGATGCACATAATAACTAACGGCAAAAGATATAAGCTTCTCATATGTATTATATATAATACTGGAACTTACGTGTTTGAAGAACACAGCAGTAGAGTTTAGGAAGAAGAGTGATAGAGAGGGATAGAGATGGAGAGAAGAGAAAATGAAGCAGAAATTGTGACAGGCAGAGGGGGACAAACAAATTGATATTGGGTAAGTGTAATTGTAGCTTCCGAATTTTTGATGTCGGTAAGTTTGCAATTTAACAAAATTACGTTTGTATCAAAGAGGCATGAAACGAAGCAGTCACTTTCAAATATTTACTTTGCTTAACATACATAAAAAGGAGGTAGTGGAAACTATGTTTCACAGAAACTACTCAAAGACTTAAAATGCACTCTTCAGCAACAACGGAAAACAATTGAAATTATTTGTATAACATTTAAATATTACTCCAATAAATAAAGTCAAATATTTCTTCAATAAATTTGCGAATGTATTCATGTAAAATGTGACCTACACATTTCAGTTCAATCAAATTTATAATTTTCTTGGTTGAGTTTTTTCGTCAAATCTCATTCAGTTTATTTTATTTCTCGTTGAATTAGCGTTGACATACAATAAAGATCAGTACGTTCTTGTTGATGATGGTAAATATGATGATAATAATCTTTATAAAAAAAGAAATAAAAATAATAATAATAATAATGATAATACTAATGGTTACAGATTTAGCCACAAGCGCAGCTATTTGGGGGGAGAAGATAAATCGATTATATCGAGCCCCACTATTTCACATCCCGAAATGATGAAAGCGGCACTTAGCTCATCGACCGCGAAAGGATGAAAGACAAAGTTGGCCCTGGCAGAATTTGAACTAAAAACTTGGTAACAGACGAAATAACTACTTCTTTAGTACCCACAATTGGCTAAACACAGAGAGGAAAAACACGGACGGGTTAAATTGACCCCAGTGCGACCCCGAAAGAGAGAAAGGCAAAGACGACCTCGGTGGAATTTGAACTCGGAATGTAGCGGAAGACGAAAAACCTGTATGCATTTCGCCCGGCGTACTAATTTTTCTGCCAGCTCGCCGCCTTGTCATCCTTTACTACCCACAAGAAGCTAAACACACAGAGGACAAACAAGGATAGACAAAGGGATTAAGTCGATTATATGGTACTTATTTAATCGACCCCGAAAAGATGAAAGGCAAAGTCGGCCTCGGCGGAATTTTAACTAAGAACGTACCGGCAGACAAAATACCGCTAAGCATTTCGTCCGACGTGCTAACGTTTCTGTCAGCTCGCCGAATAATAAACATGTTTTCTTTGTTTCTTTATATATTAAATAAGACGAATAATGAATGGAAGAACGATAAGTATAATAGTAACGATATTATCGAAATTATACTAATTATAATTAAAAATGCGCATGCTATAATGAATACTGCCGTTATATTTACGAGGAAATATATATATCTTCCTTCTTGCAGTGTATTGATCATAATCTCGTATTAATAACAACAACGCTGAAGTTAATGGACATTCGCTGCAAATAAATTTTAGTGTATATGCATGTGCACCCAGCAGAGTGTTTGCACACAGAATATTGCATATATATATATATATATATATATATATATATATGCACGTATATACACATTCAGACTGAAATTCACACACACACACTTGCATGTATGTACATACATATACAAAATTATGTAAGTACATATAGATTTAGATACGTGCCTGCGTACATGCGTTAATGTGTGTGTCGGCTTGTGTGTGTGTGTGTCCCTGAATTTGTCCCCACCACCATCACCACCACTACTTGATAACCGGAGCAGGTGTTTGTCTCTGCGAGACAGCGGTTCGGCAAATATCGAGAGAATCAGGACCAGACTTAACGATAGAAAAGAATAAAAAATACTGGGGCCGAATTACTGTACTAAAGTTTCTTAAAGGTGTTGACACAGCAAAACCACAGACTTATAACTGAAACAAGTGAGCGATAAAACTTGAGAAATACGTTTGTACATGTATATGTAAAGACGTACAAATTACTGTCGGAAGTCGGGAAAATAAATTAATTTTAAGAATATATTTAAGAAGTTTGTGTCGAGTTGTTTTCTTCCGTAGAATGTATTAGGTTGTCCAGAAAGTTCGTGCCGATTTATAGTAGCTTACCTTTCGATTTATTTTAAAACATGGTTGAGTCCATAAAATAGGATTTGACTACAACTCTACGTGTATGTCTCTATGATGGTGTATGTTATTTAAAACATTTGGTTGGGTGGTTCCTTCGCGCGCGTTCTCACTATTTACATATTATAAACCGGTGAAAGGCGACGAGCTGGCAGAAACGTTAGCACGCCGGGCGAAATGCTTTGCCGTATTTCGTATACCGCTACGTATACGCACTGGGGTCGATATAATCGACTTAATCCGTGTGTTTGTCCTTGTTTGTCCTCTCTGTGTTTATCCTCTTGTGGGTAGTAAATAAATAGGTATTTCGTATGCCACTACGTTCTGTGTTCAAAATCCGCCGAGGTCGACTTTGCCTTTCAAACTTTCGGGATCGATAAGATAAGTACCAGTTACTCACTGGAGTAGATATAATCGACTTAATCCGTTTGTCTGTTCTTGTTTGTCCTTTCTGTGTTTAGACCCTTGTGGGTAGTAAAAAATATAGGTATTTCGTATGCCGCTACGTTCTGTGTTCAAATTCCGCCGAGGTCGACTTTGCCTTTCATCATTTCGGGGTCGATTAAATAAATACTAATTACGCACTGGGGTCGATATAATCGACTTAATCTGTTAGTCTGTTCTTGTTTGTCCTCTCTGTGTTTAGCCCATTTGTGGGTAGTAAAGAAATATATTATACACCAGTGATGAGACTGTGCAATAGACCGAATCTACTTTACTTTATTTCTATTTTCTCTCATGTTTTACAGCTATTTATGCTCTCGTGACTTCCATAATGTTCAATCAACTCGGACTCCACAGCTGATGATATTTAAGGAGTTGAATAAACAGCCAATTTGTAGCATGACTGTAAATGTAGTTATATGAGTGTGGCTATGCTTGTATGCGTTTGTTTATGTGAGTGTGTTTGTCTGAGCGTGCGTGTGTGTGTCTGTGTGTTTCTGTGAGTATTAAGATACTTATATAAACTTTAAACACGTAATCACGTACATTCACATAATCACGTACGCACACATAAATTTGTCTACATCGAAACCATAAGAAAACCCACTTGCGTACATTTATACGTGCATTTCTGCATGCGTACACATGTATATAAGCCGATATTATATGTGATTTACATATAAATAATAAACCAGATGTGAGATAATTCCTTTATCGTATTTATTTCTGCACTATAGTGTTTCTATTATAACACTACTTCAGACATCTAATCAGAACAGGTCTAACACCATTATACTCTAAAAATTTTCGGAGATACTTACCATTATTTCTATTTTTCAAATTAAGATAGGTGTGGCGAAAATGTCTGCTTAGCCAAATACGTCTTTTATTTCGGATAAAAGTATTGTCATAGCTGCTTATTTAAATATTTTGCCAATAGCGGCTTTCTATATTATTCGTAAACAGTACATTCATTATTTTCATTTACTCTTACCGATTGATTTACCCTATAGTTTTAGGTTTCAAAGAGCTTATAATTATATTGGCTTTGTATCACTTCCAGAGACGAAAATAACAAAAACAATACCGAAATTTAAAATCAATAAGTACTATTCTCAACAATTTCATGTCGCTATACCTGGATTTATGGCAAAGCACGCGTGACTCGGGAACTTCTTAACAATGCACAATACATTGTAGAAAGTCGAAAACTATGGTGTTCTATTTCTCTATCATCTGTTTCAACCCACAATATATCGATTGAGAAGTAATAACAATGAAACGGCCACAAGGCTGAAAACTCGACGTGGTTTTAATTCATTTTTAACGCAATAATACTTGCATTGTGTTAATGATATTCTGAAGAAAAGAATTGACATCACACACATAATTCCCTCCCTTCGAACCTGAAATGCAAATAATGGTTGCCACGCAATAAATATTAATTTACCTGAAGGAATTAGGGGAGACCGTAAATTGTATTTCTTAACTGTGTTCACGACCTAGTTTAAGGTTTACAATGAATTATTAGAAGTCTCTGTAGATGACTTGCTGCCAACCAAATTCTTAGTATTCAATGTTGTAACTTTCAATGTGTGCGTCCCTAAAAATTCATGTCTTCCATTGTTAAGTTTTGCCGTTGTACATCAAATCAAACGGAAATGAAAGACATAAACAAACGTCCACCGTATTCAATGAGTTAGTTTCGTGACATGCATGTTTAATGTATCATAGTACATGTAATACTGCAAATGGAATTATGTTTAAAGGTCTTTCAAGTTGTCTGCAAGAAATTTGTGTATGTGTTCACATAATTTGAAAGTATGATCCCTATGGTGATTAAAGATATATGTTTGCACGATAAAATGGCAAATTGCTCTTTTGCATACTAATATATACGCAAACTAACACATACTAAGATTTATTTTAAGAATATTGTAACATGTAAAAATATAGTGGGAGATATCGATATCTCTTCATTACATATGAGCTGCAGTCAAAGAAAATGGAAGTGAATGAAGCCAGTTTGAACAACGCACTGAATTTTGCAGAAATTATTTTCTATTATAACCATAAGAGTTTAAATTTTAGGGTGGGGATCTAGCCTGAGAAATGCTGATGAGCGTTTTATGCAGCCAGGTAATGATTCATATTTCTTTATCGACAACAAGGGACAAAACATAGAGGGGACACATAAGGACACACAAACGGATTAAGTCGAACACATCGACCCAAGTGCGTAACTGGTACTTAACATATCGACCCCGAAAGGATGAAAGGCAAAGTCAACCTCCGCGGGATTTGAAATCAGAACCCAGCTGCGGACGAAATACCACAAAGCATTTTAACCGGCGTGCTAACGTTTTTGCCAGCTCGCAGCCAGGTAATGATTCTACCAGGTCACCGAGTTCTGCAGCAGAAATAAGAATGCAAGTTATTCACTCAAAACGGAAGTGATATAATGTAGAAAGATACAGTTTATTCTCGGATAGCTCTTTCAACTTAAAATAATGGCATTCATTACGTTTCAAAATCGCTCAACTACCTCTTATCATACGACAGTGTAGCTTGCCCAAGCTCCAGAGCAAAATTGATAATTGCACTTAGGTGTAACGGTTGTATGTTACACATCTTTTTTTCATGGTTAATTTCACAGATATGACTGCCTATGGCTTAGTTTTTAGGGGATTCGGCCCATGATCGTAAGTTCGAGAGTTCAATTCCGCGCGGCGTGTTGTGTGCTTGGGTAAGCACACATATCATATTTCTCCAATCGACTCAGCTGGCCAAATTGAGCGGTAACTGTATATCAAATGGGAGCCTTGTCAAATTCTGTTTCACCCTGAATCTTCATTAGAATTACGTTAACGGTACATGTGTCTGTGGAGCGCTCATCCATTTGAACTTTAATTTCATGAGCATGCTATTCCGCTGATCGGATAAAGTGGAACCCACGTCGTTTTAGTCGACATAATCCCAGACTTTTTTATATGTTCCTGGCTAATATTCGACTACTTATATGTAATTGTTTGTGCACCAAAATCCTATAGAGGAGCACTAAATTATCGTCACCGAAATAGAAATATGAGACATTTACTTCAAAAATTAATTGCAAATTTTTCGGAAAAGCCCAGTAATTTCGTGTGAAATTACATCGACCCAAGTGTTCAACTGGTACTTACTTTATCGATATAGAAATGATGAGAACCAAAGTTGAACTTGACGGAATATAAAGACATGAAGTCGAACGAAATAAAGTTAAACATTTCACCCGGCGTGTTAACGATTCTGCCACGTCGTTGTAGTAGTTAATCTTTGATCGTGAGTGGGGAGTTGCAGCGAAGTATTGTCATCTGTTACAGAAGACAGCTAACTTGCAAGATATAGAAAGGAAATGGCTCTGTAAATATATATATTCTTCAATTCTGCATTGGACAATCTGACAACATATTTTACTCTGTATGTTGTAAATGTGTACGTACATATTTTATCAGACCTCACAGTGTTATATTAAACTATTCTATTTTGCGTTACAAACTGCGTAATCCTCTCAAGAGATCTTTGTTTTCCATCTGCGTAATTAAGTTGTGCAACTCTACGTTGAATTTGATAAACAAGAGATGAACGTATGCTTCGGAATAACATTTATATTACTGTTTTCCAATGGAATACAAGATAATGTATCGTATGTTTAACACGTCTCAACATTCGGTGATAGAATGTTACTGTGTTTCATACATGTTCTCTCAGATCTGTACAGTGATGTCCAAAAGTATCACACGCTGCTGAGCTTTGTTTTCCATCTAATGAAGTAGCTTATGCAAACGCATGTTCTCGTTTATAAACAAGAAACGTACGAATTATTTCGAATAACATTTATATTGCAGTTTTGAATAGGATATGAAATATTGCATCATATGTTAAACACGTTTCAACATCTGGTGAAAGAAAACTCCATCTTCATAATGAAATACTATACAAAATGCCGAATGTGAAGTTTCTTTGAATATAATTTGCACTGTATTAAAGAAAGTTTGTTCCATTAACAAAATGCTAATTAAATGCTTTTAGATTACGTCTGTAAGCCTGATAGAAAGAGCCATAAATTCCTTTATAGACAGCATCGCTTCGTTGGAATTGAGTGGTCCACAATCTAGCGTAAGCAACATTAAACTATACCAATCGATAGCGTATTACTTAATTAACCCTGTACATATACACACTAACCTTACTGACGCCAAGACTTGTCAAAGAATGTGTAATAATGAGCAGAGTTAATTAAGATAATATCATAAAATTAAGAAATCTGAATATTTATGTTTGAAGAATGTATATAGTTGACACGGAGGTTATTTCTTTAGTATGCAAGTAAACCCTTTAATCATGATAAATATTGCAGTGTTACAGAGAGAAAATTATTCCAGTCTGTCTGGGAGTTATGTGATATATAATGTTTCTAGTGTAAATTTGATCCCCTTATCCTTTGACTCACATATATATACGCATATACATACGTGTGTAGATATATATATGTATATATACATAATTATCTGTGTATCTATCTATGTATATATACATATCTATCTGTGTATCTATCTATGTATATATATGCATATCTATCTATGTATCTATCTATGTATAAATATGCATATCTATCTGTGTATCTCTCTCTCTCTCTCTCTCTCTCTCTCTCTCGATATATATATATATATATATACATATATATATACATATTAGTCTCTGTGTGTTTGCATATGTATTCATGTATGCAAGTAGTTTCTGTAATGTAGTCGGGTGAAGAATACGAACGAAATGAAAATCATGAATTATAAATAACATTAAGTCCATAATATTTAAAGAAACTTAATACAATAAAGAATTTTCTAAAATAGTGATTTGTTTTATTTATGGAAGATTAAAACAAGAAAATGCATAAAGATAAGCAACTTAGCAGTAATTTTATATAAACATTTTAATATTTAATGCATTTCATGTTGTATCAAATATTTTCTCTATATAATGAGAATTTAGAAGCTCAGAAAGAGACCGACAAAGAAATTTCCTTTGTCGCGGGGATCAAAATAGGCGGCCGTTTATATTATTTAAGTCGACGGGTACCTAAAATTTCGTTCAGGCAAAAGTAATGAAGAGTGCAATATCAAAAGAAGAAGCAGATAATCTAACACCCACAAAAACACACAGATACAGACACATACAGACACACTCACACATACATCCCTGCCATACAGCACACATATCAACGCACATGCACGCATGCACTCCGATATGTATAAATGTTGTTTACAAGGAGTTCAATATTCTAAGGCTATCAGATGTTGCTACACATCGCTGGTCACAATGCGCTTCGCATTGTTTTATCCTTTAAATGACGCCACCCCGCTGGCTAAGCGAGCAGGCCAACAGAAGAAAGAGTGAGAGAAAGTTGTGGCGAAAGAATACAGCAGGGATCGCCACCACCCCCTGCCGGAGTCTCGTGGAGCTTTAGGTGTTTTCACTCAATAAACACTCACAACGCCCGGTCTGGGAATCGAAACCGCGATCTTACAACTGCGAGTCCGCTGCCCTTACCTCGGGGCCATTGCGCCTCCGCACACACACACACACACACACACAGACACACATACACACATATATATATATATATATATATATATATATATATATATATATATATATATATATATATATATTATATATATATGTATTCTTTATTTAAATCAGCAGAATATTCAACAATACATGTTACTCTGAGTTCCCTGTTGCCGTTCATCGGACAGTTTTTGCTAGAATAGAACCGATATGTCAATTCTCTCCAGACTATTACAAACGCTACACCTTTAAACAAATGGACTTGTCTGATTGGCCCTTTAGAAATAACGGTCAATTTCAAGCGATAAACAAAGATATATATATATATATATATATATATATATAATATATATATATATATATATATATATATATATATATATATATATATATATATATATTATATATATATATATATATATATATATATATATATATATATATATTATATATATATATATATATAAACAAAGATATATATGTATAAACAAAGATATATTAATGTTTGTTATTATGCCTACAAAAGCTAGCTCACTGTAAGCAACATTCTACAATCAGAATAAGAAAGAACGTACTAGATCACTTCCGCAGTTTACAGCAGTGTTTGAAAGGAAGGTGTGTAGCGTGTGATCAGCGAAATTTGAAAAGAAAATTTGTATCGAATTTCGCTCAAAGCTTGATAATAACTGATCAGAGTGCTCAGAGTCCAATGCAATATTTTCAAAAATACTTCCTTGTTCTCAACTGAAAACCGAGTGTCTTGTTACGGACCCGCCATTCTTACCCAAATCTTCAGTAATGATGTGCTGAACACAACCATAACTAATCTGTACTTACTCTGATAACTTACGCATGGTGATTCGACGATGTTCCCTCACTGCTACACGCATATCTGCGATAGATTTCTCAGTTCTGCTGTTTGCTGGACTTCCAGAACCTTCGTCAAAATCGACATTTTTTTCTACCAACTTGCGTGGTTAATACACTCCTCTCCAAACATGTTCTGCAACTTGAGCAGGTATCTTGGTCACACTCTACGATCACGCCCTCCTTTAAAGCACTACTGTAAAGAGTATATGTATTTCTATTCTTTTATTCTTTTACTTGTTTCTTTTGACTACGGCCAAGCTGCAGTACCGTCTTTATTGATTGACGATTTAATGTCTGTTTTATTATCGCACACACACACACACACACATACACACACACACACACACATATATATATATATATATATATATATATATATATATACATGCGGTGTTATATATATTCACACATATACTTACATACATGCATATATACATTCATACATACATATGTGTACGTGTATGTATATATATATATATATACATATGTGTTTATTTATGTCTATGCATATATGTGTTAGTGAGTTTCTTTGCGAGTGGATAAACAATCACACACACAGTTGTCGGTTATGATGCGCTCTTAAGTGTTAGTCATCCATATGAAAGGTGAAAGACATATGCCTTAGGAACCCAAACGTTCCACCAAAATCTATATTCCCCACGGTTGTTAATAAGATAAATATTACGTTTGGATAAGATTGACATGGAATAAATTGAAATTCCAATAAAGCATTTAAAACATGGTGTATAATTTGAACAAAATTTATTCTGTTCTATATGTGATTGCATATCAGATTCGCGATTCTCTTTTCCTTTAGATGTAACGGAAGCGTTGTAACTATCGATATCCGAAAAAAAAAAAACATTATAACATGCTTGCATCAATACAAACATTTAATCTTGCAGTTAAGTATATGGTAATAAAACAGCATTCAGACACGGAGACAGACATGAAGATATTTCATTCTGGATGCACGACCCCAAACAACCTTTCCCAAACGTCCTGCTTGATGTTTCCGAAAAACCGTTGTGATATGATGAGATTTGGAATGAATAATAACCTATTTGGATGTACAATTGTAGCAGGAAACGAAATAAAGCGTAAGGAGATACGAAAATGTATAAAGCTGCAGGAGAATGTAATGTAGGTTTCTGTAGCTCTATGTAATTTACTGTATGACTGACATGTAAAAACATAAAGAAATAGTTCAGTATATTCCAGCGTCTTAGAGTAAAATAAGAAGAAATCGGGTTTACGTTGGGGAAGAAGGAGAAACAGGCGAAAACAAAATATTGAAAGGAATTAAAAAAACAATAAGGTGCGAAGGGTGATGTGAACAATAATGAGTCAACCCATAGTCTGAAATTGCAATAGAGAAGCGAATAGTAAGTTTGGTGTAGAACTATAAATATCTAGTGAGAAAGTGACAAAAATAGCAATAAGAAAGATGTTTATAACAAAGTCAATAACGGCGACGAGAGTAAATAGTATAATATTAATATTAATAATAATAATAACAATATTAATAATAACAATAATAATAATAATAATAATAATAATAATAATAGTAACAATAATAATAATAGTTACAATAATAATAATGATAATATTGATGATGATGATGATGATATGATGATGATGATGATGATGATGATGATGATGATGATGATGATGCTGATGCTGATGATGATGATAATGATAATAATAATAATAATAATAATAATAATAATAATAATAGCAGTGGATACTGATAACGTATATATGATCAATGGAGAGATAGAGGATTGTTTCAACTCTCGGAATAGAGATTATATGATCAAGCTAGAGGAATGCGAAAAACAAATTGCTACACAGAAGTAGAACTCGAAGCTATCAAAAGACGGGCATTAGAAAATAGCAGCAGAGGAAACGATGAAAGTAAAGTTATTAGTAATAAAAAAATCTCATAGTAGAAAGTAGAAGTGAGATCTCTAATAAACCACTGGAAAGAAACAGTGATAGCTTGTTCAATGAGAGACATAGAGATAGTCTTGAAGAAGACAATAGAACTAATGGTGACGTGACAGTTGGGAAAAAAGGTGATCTACGTCAGATAGAGGCAACACTACAGGAGAACGATTGTGACATTATTTGCAACCTTATAGAGATTGATCGGTGGAGACTGAACCTAGAAACGAAAACTGTGTAGGAAATTTGGAAACACCTCAGAACAATAAAATATGACAGTAATATATATTATGATAAAGGAAACAAGTATTTTAGCAAGAAATGTGGGCGTTATTGGTGTGAAGAAAAGGAAATAGGATGGGAGTAGCAAAATAAAAGATCCATGATGGAAAAGAAGAATAAAGGCGGGGGTTAGATATGCTCTCCAAAGACATGTCTGAGTTAGACTGAAAATGTTAGGGTGTGCTTAAATGCGGACAACCATTATGTCAATATCATACTACCTGCTCAGTATGGTATTGACAGAAAGGGTCGAAAGTGGTAATGGAGGAACTGAAACACCGCCTCGCTGCCAAGAACGCATAAAATAAAGAGATACCAGCAGAATAGTTTATTCAGTATAGATCAAAATATATTGTGTAAAGAAATAAATAGAGTATAGAGATGAAAAGTTGATACTAGGTAACATTGGAAGTCAAATGTTTTGAAGTCACATCTACAGCTAAGAGAAGGAGACAAGAAGGATGCTGAATTGTTGCAAGAACTTAAACAAATAGTATTCCGTCCAAAACAGGCCGAACTATTCATTTCAGTTAGGGAAGGGAAGAAAAGCAACAAAAACATGGGTAAATGGAAGGTCCTGTGACAAAATGCTGTTCAAGGCTATATGATCAAAAATTTGGTGAATTTGAAGAACGAATATCTGTGCAACTCAACACCTTCTTTAATACCAATCAAGTAACAAAAAAGTGGTGCACAATGGGTAGGTCACTGCTGTGCTTGAAAGCATAGAATAAAGCAATACGGTAGACGTTCACAGGCCGATATCCTGCTTGCACGTTAAGGAAAAAATATTGACTGGAATAGTCGCAATGTAGAGTCAATGTACGGACAACTGGATAAAAATGAAGTCCTGCCACATGAGCAGAAGGTGTGCAAGCGTAAATGTAGTAGTACTAAGTATCAACTTCTGGTAGAGAAAATTGTACTTAACTCAGGCGAGTCATGGATTGATTATCATAAGGTATACGATGTGATCCACATTCATAGATTATGGAATGTATTAACATATTTCCTATTACATCGGATGTTAATCGATTGTTTAGAAACAGTATGGCGAAGTGTAGGGTGGATCTAACAGCATATGGAAGAGATTTTGGGACAACAGAAGTGAGGAGAAATATAGGCCGTTTGACCCACTAAAGTTTGTATTGTGCATGATACCACCAACATTGATTCTGAGTAAAGCAAATACTGGGGATGTTTCAAGAGTCGCCAAGAAAACGTCAACGACTTGTTATGCATGAATGACATCAAACTTTATGGTAAAGATGAATTGCTAATGTGTTTAACTATATTTTTAAACCCTACGGGGGAATGGCGCTGACACCTGTTAACATAATTAAGTTTATCGCTGGGATTCGTATAATGTTTATAAATACGTATCGGTAAGTATGTGTGTGTTTCAAGTGAAGGTGGATGTGTATATACATAGAGGCGCCTGTATATATATATATATAATATATATATATATATATATATATATACATACATGTTTTAACCTATAAACTCATACGCAAACTCTCACATATATACACACCAAAATATATATACGTATACCTGTCTGCTGATACTTGCACATACATGCACATAAATACCTATATACAAACATAGCCACGCATACACGAAGCAGATATGTTCCCTGGTATATATAGTACTGTGCCATACGTTATTGCCGTGTGTAACTTTGCATGTATCACCTTGTCTGTAGTTTAATCACCGCCTGATTTAATAAGTACTATCTTTCTTAAGAGCTTGTTTAAATCTTAGTTTGTGGCTTCTAGTGAAAGAACTTTATCCTGTGATCTCGTTTGTCATTTATTTATGCGTGTAAACTAGATACTTTGGTCAACGTGCAGAAGTTGGACAACATCATTCGGGCAGTAACTAAAATGACCCATCGTTAACACATCGTTTGAGATTGATTCTACTAGATGGTTTTATGAAATGTAGTCTTGTTTCTTTACCCATTAATATTTTAACCGCTATATTGTGGTGCGGTTGATTATGACTAAAATCCATTGAAGCATTCCTACTATTTGAAAGCACGACACAAAATATTGAAGACGACGTTGTCACTCATAAAAAGAAGGAACCTACATATTTTCGTTTGTTCCTGAATTGACTTCTTTAGTCATTTAGCCATTTTAAAATTCAGCAATGAGTAATTTTTAAGTAATGCTAGGTGTTATTCTTTTATTGACTCATACCAAAATACTTTTGCTGTATCGCGTCTTGCATATTATGTTAGCTTATAACAAACATAGTCTACATCATAATAGTATTGGCTTTTTATTTGTATGATAGATTGACTCGATGTCTACTTATATTTTCCAATTAATATTTAATACTCTGGAGTTAATAATCTTGTTAATTATAATCTGTTTTGTGCGATATCTCAGATGCCGCATTATCAGACAATGTAATATTTACCTTTGAGTAACAGTTAGAAACAAGGACCCAGCTGCTAGTTGCTATATGAATCATAAAGTTACCAAACACATTTAAAATGCATGTCATACTTAAAATTATATGTTTAGAAGGAGACATAACTGTGTGATTAGGAAACTGGCTTTGAAACCAAATGGTCCCGGGTTCACTCTTAGACAAGTGCCAAATACTGAAGCCTTTGCCGACAAATGACTTCTTAGATAATGATGACGATGGAAGCTGTGGTGAAGAAAGTTGTACATACTTACATAGTTGGAATTTACAAAAAAACAAAACGCGGGGAAATAAACGGTGTGTAAATAAAAAGCAGGTGTATTCATTTACCGCACGGGAATGTGAGAAAGTCATTTATGTTTCCAGCCCACGCTCTTCAAGAGAAAGCAACACGATAAAATAAACAAAGAGAGAATAAAAGCAAGCTTTAGTGCTTATCAGTCAACGCAAGCACGCGCGCGCGTGTGTGTGTGTGTAACTGTATAAAGCGTGTGTGTAACTGTATAAAGCGTTAGGTGTGGTGTACAAATGTTGAATATTGATAAAAAAGGTGGCGAGAGGTTTTGAAAAAATCTTGTTTACTTATTAATAATAGCGCTTTCGTTCGTTTCTTGAACTTGTTAAACTGACTTCTATTTGACAAGTTCGAGACACATAGAAAAATATGGACGCGCACGCGTGTGTGTAACTGTGATTAAAATACTATGTTTTACTATAGATTCTTGTGACACAGGAAAAAGTCTCCAAGCTGATCACTGTGTTTAGTTATTCATATCGATTAAGCAATCTTGACTAGGATGGTAATGTAAAGTAATGGATATAGCAGAATCGGTGTGTTTTGGGTATCGAACATGGAACAGTTGAAATGAATATATAAATGACATGGATAAAGTTGGAGAGGCAAATATGTTTTATATTCATTGAATGCTTATATTCATTGACCTGTCGGAGAAGTGTTAATCTTTTGATGTGTTTAGACGAATTAAAAGAAAGATGTGTGGGAGTGTGTGTGTGTGTGTGTGAATGACATTGGTGACAGGGAGACATGGACATAAACGTACCTGCTTTTTAACCCCACGACAAGTCCAGATATTAGACACTCAAAGGGCTTAGCCATTATTGAACATATCTTGCGTACGAAGTGCCATGTTAGAAAATAGGTTATGAAATTATCCCGAAAAGAATAGAATGGTCCTCGGATTAGCCAATGCAGTAAAGGTGGCAGAGTTTATGTCCTTGTGTGTGTGTGTGTGTGTGTGTGTGTGTGTGGTCTTTATTTACATTAGAAATCAATATTAACTGAGTACACATTCATTATACTCTCGTCAATATTAGTTATGAGTAATATTAATATTCACTATTTCATATTCATTACCATCAATATTCATTTTATGTTATCACATTCCATTTATTGGATCTTAAACAAAGATGCATTCATATACACTGATAAAAATCACGCATATACACAAACTGAAAAGCTCTGACTAACATACTACTAAGAACGTGAGTATGCGTATCTGAGACGGAAACAAACACATGCACTCACAATTTTATGCACTCAGTATATATATATATATATATATATATATATATATATACAGAGAGAGAGAGAGAGGGAGGAGAGAGAGAGAGATACATACATATATAGATATATATATATGCATACGTATACTTGCAGATGCATATATACATATATATAATATATATATATATATACACGTATACACGCACATATATTTATGCATATATGCACACACACCACACACACACACACACACACATATATATATATGTATATATATATATATATATTATATATATATATATAATATATATATATATTATATATACATATATACATATATTTATATATATAAATTTATAGAGCACATTCCTCATATCCCTACTCAAACACACAAAGACTCACATACACATGTATCAATATATTTCAATCTATTTAAATAGTCTTTTCGACGAAAATTTCCCGCTGCACCTATCAATTGAAATATGTGCTGCGATGTAGATATGTATGCATTATCAACATATATATAGCCGTAGGTGTCTTCTGCTCTCTTGAAATACACAGAAGCGCACGCACAAACACACATAGATAAATAAGCATACAAACACAGACATGCACATTCACACACACATATAAAATAACGTATGATATAAATTATTATGCTATAAACATTATATATATATATATGTGTGTGTGTGTGTGTGTGTGAGTATGTGCTTGTCTCTGTATATATGACTGGGCAAAAATATAAAGATGAATAGCAGAACGTATGAACAATTACATCTTGTAACCGTCTTATCTTTCTTGTGTAATTTTATATTTCTTTCAGCTTTTCTAACATTCTGGATATTGAATGTATGAAGCCTTTCAACTATGAACAGTTCGTGTTAGGATGAATAGCGTTGATGGAAAACAATATATAGAATGTATTTCTTTATCAGTGCTTTAACCCAATAGAAATTTCCAAAGTGAGAAACCTCGGAAAGATACGCAAGCCATTTATTCTAAAGTTAAACTTTTAAACTTTTATATTCCATTGACAAAAATATTCATACATATCTGCATTTAATTCCATTTATTTTGTTCTCAATATTTTGTGTCTGTTTTTTGTCAATGGAGTCTATTTTCTCTCCCTGATACACTCGCATATGTATTTGTATTAGTGTGACAGTCTGTGTATGTACGTGTGGATATATGTATATGTGTATGTATATGAAGAAATCTTTGTTAAAAACATACTGAAACACTGTGGGTCAAAGCATATCTCCGGCTTATGTGAACTTAAGTACATGTTACCGAAATAATTACTTTGAATATATTCATATTTTTTATGCCTTGTCTGCTTCAGTATATTTTAAAGAATATATGATTTGATAAGCACTTTGATGAAAAATATATTTTTTCATTGCGCTCTTAAATTGAAGAATTTATTCTGATCTAAATACGCTTTATAAAATGAAGGAACACAGTCTGTTTCTGATCAATCCTTGCATCAAACACTTATTTCTTTAGGGAACTATTATAGGACTATTAGGCTTTCAAAAATTGAGTAATGATACGAAAAACTAAGTACCTCTTATCCTTGGGTCAGTGTTTGTTTACAACAAATACATAAATGAGCTTGTATGCATGTTCGATCTTCAAAGGACCGCAGACAAATTTTCCCCAAACGTGGACCAACGTGAAATGAAATGTTTTGCTCAAGAACACTACGCGTCGCCCGTTAGAGGAATCGAAACCACGATCTTTCGATCACGATGCTGACACTCTAACCAGTGCGCCACTCGCCTCCACCTCTTATTCATTACTGTACCATAAACTTTTAACGAGAGTTTCTGTTAAAAATAAAACTGAAACGAAATTTATTTAGTTACGTAAAATGATTTTGAAACATTCCGTTAACATTTGTTTATATTGTGTTTTTTCACATATTTATATATATACAGTTTTCTGTTTTTCCTTATATATTAATCTTTCATCGTCCTTCGACAATTCCCATCTCGCTCTCGGGAGACTTTAAAAAAATTATACCTCTACTCCCAAGGCAGAAGTCGTTAAAGATATGCCGTGATATACACATGGAAGATCCTGGAAGGTCTACCTCCGAAATGTGGTGCATACTACCAAAGTTTTCGAGGTTTCCATCTCGAATAACGAACCAGTATTGTAACAGCTTGTGTTTCAAGGAACCAGAACTGTTCAAAATCTACAAAACAACCTATGAGATTTGCGTGGAGTAGATGTACATTCTTAAGTGATCAGCGCTGGAGAAATTGAATCGTATTGTAGAAAGAGAGACATAGAAGAGCAGCAACGTCCTCGTCGTTACTTTACCAATAGCAGTACATAAAAGAAATCCAAATACACCGAAAGGCGGTGTTCCAGTATTCCCCAGCTTCTGGTTGAAGTAAGTAAAAGAACACACACACACGTGCACACAGACATATAACTTACATTCACATACATTGACGTAGGGATAGACAGAGTGAACAAAATAAGTAGAAGGTTGATATTAAGCTATTTGGGGATTTATATATACACAGACTGTGTTATATCATTTGCCTGCTATTTTATTAATTACAATAAATATTACTACATTTTCTAATATGAGTAATGCAAAATTACTATTTCTCATTTTAGCATAAATGAATAACATACATTTTACCTCAATGCCACAAAGGTCAGAGAAAATTGCAGTAAGCAATCTCTAAAATGGAAATAATTTCTTCTAGGTCTAAAGATCAGATATGGTATAAAAGTGAACAATTAGTATAAATTGACTCTTGATTAGTATTTTATATTTCAAATCAAAATTTTGCAAAGAACATTGAACTTGATCAATCTATCATTAAAATTATTAATCACTTCTTCCTGCTGTGTGTGTGCTATATTTTTTCTTTAAATATATTAGGAAGACGGTCCATAAGTAATCACTTGAGCGTGAAAATAATTATCAGATGTTTCAAACATAAAAGTGTATAAAACTATAATATGAATTGTAAGCATCGATTTTTGATAGTTTAACACGCTGCTATACATGTACACGAAGAGTGTAGTGTATATTGGAGTCGCCATGAGTGTTAATTATTTTAGAGGTAATTTTGACGTTGTTCTGTTCTTCTTCATCCACTTCTTTTTGAGGAATGGATTCGTAATAATACTATGAGGCTTCGAGATTGTAGAATCGTTAAGGCTTTTGAAAAATGTGGAGATTTAAGTCACTGCGCTAATTTCTTTCTGAGTTCAAATATCATCCATGACAATATTGCTTTTCGTCAATTCTAGAGAGGTATATAAAGTATCATTCAATTACTGGTTGGCGATAACATTTACTCATTCCTAATCTAATGTACTTTATTGGGCAAAAAATATTTACTATTCATATAATTTTCAGTGGATATGTTGATAGAGCAATTATTCATAAGAGAGTATTATACAAAGGAAATTTGACAACCTCATCAGGGATAACATATATAAGTTTCTATTCTAGGCACAGGACCTGGAATTTTGGGAGTGGGGGCTAGTCGGTTAGATCATCACCAGTACGTAGCTGGTACTTAATTTATCGACCCCACAATGGATGAATGGCAAAGTCGACCTCGGCGGAATTTGAAGTCAGACCATAACGGCAGACGAAATACCGGTAAGCACGCCAAGCGTGCTAACGTTTCTTATTTCTTTCTTGTCCACAAGAGGGTTAAACATAGAGGGGATAAACAATGGCTGACACAGGGATTAAATCGATTACATCGACCCTGCTACTAAACTTATCGACCCCGAAAGGATGGAAGGCAGAGTCGACCTCGGCGGAATTAGAACTCGGAACGTAACGGCAGACGAACTACCTATTTCTTTACTATCCACAAGGAGCTAAACACAGCGAGGGACAAACAACGACAGACAAACCAATTAAGTCGATTATATCGACCCCAGTGCGTAACTGGTACTTAATTTAATCGACCCCGAAAGGATGAAAGGCAAAAACGGCCTCGGCGGAATTTGAAATCAGAACGTAACGGCAGACGAAGTAAGGCTACGCATTTCGTCCGGCGTGCTAACGTTTCTGCCAGCTCACCGCCTTATGGATAACAAACATTATGACAACATGTTTCACTTCGTACATTTTTCTGCGTATTTGCTATTTTTGTATTGGATCATGTTTTAGTTCATTGGACATACACTGTATAATGTTTTGGTTTTTGAAAATTATTGAGACACATTGCTGATTCCACTAAACAAAATTCTGACATATTTTATCTTCACCTCCTACGATTCCCTGCATGTTAGTTATCGCTATAGTATCTTCTATACAGATAACAATCTATGTTTAAGGAATGCTTAGAAAACTTACAACAGGTCTAGCAATGCATACACAAACCTAACATAATATTTAACACAATTTGATGATCTGAGCATTTAAATATGTGTAAAAATATCCAGCGAGTCCCATGGTGACGAAATAACAAAAATTAACCACTGATATACTATTCAGCTACACGCACATACATATATATGTACATATATATGTGTGCGTGTGTGTGTATGTATAGAATTAACAAACAAACCACTGCTTAGTTATTCCACCAATAGTTAAAAGATAGTATCTATAGTCAACACACAGAAACTAATTAAATATCTAACAATTATTATTCTACAAACCTGTATATGCTCAGAACCACAAATTCTGTAATATATTGTGAATTTTGATTTAGTGTGCTAAAATGAAAGTGTTACACTGTTAGCTTGGAATTATTACATACGCTAACTATCAATAATATACATATATATATATATATATATATATATATATATATATATATATATACACTCTTTACAACTTTTTGTTTCAGTCATTTGACTGTCGCCATGCTGGATCACCGCCTTTAGTCGAGCACATCGGCTCCAGACCTTATTATTTGTAAGCCTAGTACTTATTAAGTTACGTGGGCGTAAGCACACCAGCATCGGTTTTCAAGCGATGTTTGGGGGACAAACACAGACACAGAAACATACACACACACATACTTACATACATATATATATATATATATATATATATATATATTATATATATATATATATATATATATATATATATTTAATTTATTTATACAACTGGCGTTTTTTAGTTTCCGTCTATCAAAGCCACTCACAAGGATTTGGTTGGCCTGAGGGTAGAGTGGAAGACACTCGTCGAAGGTACAACGCAGTGGGACTGAAACCGGAACCATGTAGTTCGGAAGCAGACTACTTACCACTCCTACGCCTATATATATATATATATATATATATATATATATATCTTTATAAGCAGACAAATGATGTATGTGTGCAAATAAGTAGTTTAAAGTAAAGAGAAAACAAGGTGGAAATGAGCCCATGTCTCAATAGAGAATTATAGTAGTCTTTTCGATTGCAATTGAACGTGTAGAACAAACCTGATGGGTGACTTAAACTTAATAAAACGACATTATGTGTGTTGACAGTCAGAGATAGAAAGTGCTACGGAGGAACACAGAGATGCGATAAGAGAAATATTAGTTACGGCGCATTTAGATATTTATATATACAGATTTTATTAATATATATATATGAGTAAATTTAAAATCATGGAAATATACACAAACAAATCTGAAACGAAATCCGTTCCACATTGTGAAGCACGAGAATACATAATAATCTGTTTTTATGAGATGAGTTATATAAATGACTAGCAGTATCGCCCGGCGTTGCTCGGGTTTGTAAGGGAAATAACTATAAAGCATTTTTAGTGAGTTATAGCCCAAAAATAGCAAAAAAATGAAAAGAAAATGATGGTAATTTTTTTTTTAGTTAAAAATGTCGAGTTGCGTCCCCTAGACAGTCTGTGGTTTGTGTTTCTGATCCTCGACCCCATGTCGAATTTATCGATTTTTTTCAGAACTGGGGGAACTTTTCAAAATTTTCGCTGTGTTAGTTTTGCATTATGACATTGGGCTATGTGTGTGTCAAGTTTCATCAGAATCGGTTGATAGCCGTCGTCAGGGTGAGGGTACAACCTAACAGACACACAGACACTCAGACAGACAAACTACCGTTTATATGGAGAGAGATTGGTTTCTTATTAACGTTCAATCAGCGATGCTTATATCATAAGAAAAAGCAACATACCGAAGAAAGTAATTGATACGTTACTCCCGTGATGATTCATGTAGTTCTTTTCTCATAAGTTATTCCTCATATATGAGAATACAAGATATATAACTTTATATCCGATTAGTCAAATATGCCTTGTTTATACAGAAAAAAATATAGAAAGAAAGCTAACTGGTACTATGTGGAAAGCAAATTATTTTAGGGAAAAAAGCTCTGTATTCTTGGTTTCGCATAGCATAAAATCCTGGCTGGCGTATTGTGGAAGTACGTGGAAGTACGTATATTTCTACATAACAAATCATTGAGATTTACGGAATATTAATTAGATTCTTTCGACGACAGATTATCACATCTCTATTCATAATTACTGAACGTCTATGAAAAAATATCAGCTAAACTCCAGGTAACAATATATAAAAAAAATGAAATACGTAGAGCAAATGATTGGCTTTTTTATAGTCATTTATATTCAAGCTGCATAATTTTAAAATATTTTCTCAATATTACTTTGAAGCAAGTACCGTAAAACAAAGTTTAATATTCTTTTCGACAGCATCGCTACAGGGATGGGTTATTTAAAAATGTAAACAAGAAAGAACCGATTGACTCACGAATTTACACACTTCGCTTCACTACATAGCACACATCGATATTGAAATAGAATAAACAAAAGTATTAGACGAGACGATTCTGTATTTGTGCGTGCATTCACGCACACAGGCATATAGACCTTTATTAAGTGCTGAATATGTCCTGGCTTTTGGTAAAAGGAAATAGAGGAAAAATACAGGGGGATCAGTTACTTTTGATTTTAATCAACACATTCCCTGATTATAGGTACGCACACCATATTTGATGTACATATGTGTTTACAATATGCCAATAATAATAATAATAATAATAATGATAATATAATAATAATAATAATAATAATAATAATAATAATAATAATAATAATAATAATAATAATAATAATAATAATAATGCACATACGTGACTTACTAAAGAACACCCAGTGGTTCTTACCAGTTTGCCAAAATATGATGGCTACCAATGGGAAACAAATTCGTCCCCATGAAAAGATGACCATCTCCTTGTTTCAAATGTGTTTCCAATGCCACTAAACCTATTAAGATAATACTGTTTTGTGACGTTGTATAACTGCGAATGTGATACACAAATACAAGTATTCAATATAGAATTATATGATAAATTAATCAATAGCAGAATAGTAGATATGTGATGCCTTACAAAGGCACTCAGACACACACAACCACAGACTCACACAGACACGGACAGAGGCACATATGCACACACTTACACACGCACACACATTCATGTATATATAATTATATGTATCTGTATACTTAGTTAAGTGTGTAATTATATATACTCACTAAAAAACACACCCGCAAAACACACACATGCGTATATATATATATATATATATATATATATATATGTGTGTGTGTGTGTGTGTGTGTGTGTGTGTATACGGAGATAATTTGTGATTTGATGTGTTTCCGTGAATGTATTTTTTCTCTTCTTTCTAATTTTCCTTTCGAGGTGAAAAAGAGCTTTGAAGTATATACAGAAGATTTACATCGTTTTTATGTGAACTATCATTAAGCGACGGGATTTTTATCTATGTGATATTATCTATAAGATAATATCAATTGGGTTGATATTAAAATAACCGCTTTTACGTTCGATCGTTTCTCATTAATGCAAACTTCCTTTCCTTTATTACCTCAATTATAGACTTGCACTTAGTTAACATAGCTCATACGATCGATAACATTTTCTAAGCGGTTCCTGTTTCCGAAACTTTGATTGTGTGCAATGTATTTCGCGAGTATTTATTACGATTTGAACTTCCTTTGGTAGCTTTCTTTATTATTTGAACAGAAGAGCTATTTATCAAAACATACATGAATCATATTATCTAAATTTCTGAAGCTTAATGTCAATCAAAGAGCAATGTATACAAATAACATACAAATATTATTTGAGTAGGTGTAGGAGACAAATAGAAAGTAAGCATTTGTCGTTCTTGGGGCTATGGTTATGCGATTGGGTTTCTGTGTCTTATCTTGATTAAACTGATAAACCTGTAAGGTTTAGGAGGTGAGGCATGAA
>NC_043015.1:2663334-2665834 GCF_006345805.1 Octopus sinensis
ATCAACAGTGGTTTCTCTACAACATCACCAGGCATAGTTTCAGGCATCTTAATCCCCAAGGTTATAGCCCAATCCCTATCGACTACTCTGCGTGGGGATTAGCTGAGAAAGTCACCAATCAATCGCATTGCTTGCAAGACCAAGTTGTACTGTTGGTACATAACACGGTGGCGTCCGAAATTGTTCAGATGGACACAGTCTGAAACGAATGAAACCGGGCTTCAGGGTCGTTTCTCCTGTTGTATTGAAAGCTGGGGGAGATTAATTTTAGTAAAATGTTTCGCCTCATACTACCTATTAAAATGCTTTTAATTTTTGAAAAAATTACTTTGAATATTGGATGGAATATTTTCTTTTCTTTTCTTTTATTTCATGCTAAAAGTGAAACTGAGCCTGAACTCTATATATGTGAACACTCCTGCACACATACTGTTTTTGATAAATGGTATTTGGTTGAACTAGAAAGCTATTGCTAAACTCTCGCAGCTATTTAAAAGATAATGGCTTTTAATTCGTCAAACGTCACAAGACACTTCTCAACTATGATTCATTTGTGAAAGGAGGTCGTAACCTGCATGCACTACAACATATGCAATTTGCCTTTCAATCTATTGGTTAGAATTTACATATTTCTGTTATTTCGATTATTGTTTATAAATTATCATATTACCTATAACAATATTCCCTGTACAGATTTTAAATTGCATAACACATTCACAGACACGCACAATCAAAATTATACACTCAGGAAATAATTATTCGTAATTTATTAAAATACGATGAAAGTTAATTGCTATAATTCAAGTTTATGAATATATATGCTTTCTGTCAATTTTGTAAGTTGAAGTACTTGTGAGAATATGTTTTCTATTGTAGAACTAATTAACTTTTATATGAAAGTTTATGTTATGTAGATTTCATTGTGTAATTGTCACTTATAAATCAACAGGTTTCTAAATATGTATAAGTTTATCGATTCGTATAACATTAAATATGATTATCTGGTCTGGTCGGGCTTAAGGAGATGGGAACATATTCAAATCGTGATATCTACGTCATTAAATCTATTTTCTATTTCATTATGTGCATTAATAAACACAAGTAGAACCAACAGTTGGAAGATATACGCTTTGCTATTATTGCATAAAAGGTTCGATACAATTGCTTGGCGCGATAGACTACTGTCTTTTTGCCCCATAACTTTAGGTCGATACAACGCTTGTGAATGAAAATAGACGGTATCTATATGGACACACGATAATCCCTATAATTCATCTCTACTTATGAGCCAAATTACTAGTTTTTCTTATTTATATTGCAGTAATTATTATTAAAATGTAGATAACAAATGCGCGTATATAACGAATACTTATCCAAATTTAAGAGATGTATGAGGCTACTGAATTTCGGAATTCGAACTCGATGTAGAAGTTCTAAATATTAATTTTTCTAGGTAAAATTGATAATCATTTTATAAATTTCAAACTCGTACACATACAATATCCACACCAACGTTCCATGGAAAATTCTCACATATAGCATGAACAACAGCGTGCTTCTTATCCTCCTTGTCTATAGACATTATATCTCAAACAACAGCGCTTACTCACACAGTGAAGTAATTATTCGTAATACGTTTACTGATAAATTATTTCTTTCATTCACCTCATATATTAAGCTACTGCATTGTTCCTAATTAATTAACCAAACGCATAATATGACATGCGCTAAGCACTGTAAAACGAATTATCGACTCAAATATATATAAACAGCCATATAACAGTTGTTTATAATTATCAGTTAAAACGAATTTTGTTACTGCTGAGGTTAAAATATCTTATTACGAGCTATTGGGCAAATAACGGTTTAGTAATATATTTCTCCATTCTCATTGCATTGTAGATCAATATGTCAATTAGGAAAACTAACAAGCAAAGCACATTTGTCTAACACACTGTGTATGAAACAAGTAGTTAAATGGGAAATAATTGCTGTGCCAATAGTACATAATTTCATCAAATATTCGCACGCAACATAGGGCATTCAACAACTGAGCAAATC
Source organism: Octopus sinensis (assembly GCF_006345805.1). Lineage (NCBI taxonomy): Eukaryota > Metazoa > Mollusca > Cephalopoda > Octopoda > Octopodidae > Octopus > Octopus sinensis. The sequence goes on from NC_043015.1 coordinate 2,665,396, forward strand.
TGTTATGTTCCATATATTTTTGATGTCGAACTAACATCGTCGTTTGTGTTTTGTATATTATTGTATTCTGCTGAAACGCATCTCCAACACATTGTATTAGTTATGCAATTAGAATGACGTCGACAAAATCCTGTCGTTTTCTTAATCGTTTTTAAAAAGTATGTTATCAGTAGAGACTACACCGCGTAGAGAAATTAATAATTGTCGGATTTGTAACAGAGCGCCATAGTAGACGTGTATAAGTTGCTTTTCGAAAATATATTGCACACGATGCGAACAAGGACGGTGGGCGTTACCTCTAACATCGTAAAAAAGTAATACACTTACGTATATTACAACAGTTGCAGAAAAATCATCCACCGTAATGAATATGGTTTTAATATAGACATGTATAATCGAGCTAACATTATTTTCGGACACATTCGTTCACACATACGCA
>NC_043015.1:2670834-2765834 GCF_006345805.1 Octopus sinensis
CCATTAAATATTAATTATATTACAATTCACGTTATGAAGGCCAATATTCCAATAGTAAGAATATTCATGATAGTAAATATAATTATCTTGAACGTTAAAACACGCTTATTATCGTATGACAATTGTTATTGTTTTATTTACGTACACTTATATCTTTAACTGTTATCTTTATAGATTTAATTTAGAGTGCATTCAGGTTCCTTAACTTCTGCTTTTCTCTTACTTTCCGGAATTTCTCAAAGCGCAAGCAACACCATGAACTCGACAGCTTTCCTTATTCGATTCTCCAATATAGAGTTTTCATTGATTCACCGTATATTAACTATACGCGCAATAAATAATATAACTACTAAATGACCAAGTGACAGACAAATCCATACTTAAAGACCACAGATTCAACCTGCATTATTACGTTACAATATTACACTCTTGTTGTTAAATGTATTTTCCCCACTATGTATTTATCTGTGTACCTTTCATTCTTTATCTCCTATGTATATTTCATTATTCATTATCTATACTTGATAGTTTTTCTGCCTCTATCTACATTTGTATTTTCTCCCTTTCCTCACATTGTTCTTCATTTTTACATTCCACACATGCGTTGACTTCTTCTTTCTACAGCTCATTTTATTTACGTACACGTATATCTTTAACTGTACACATGTCTGAAACACCAATGGAAAGCGAAACAACAGAAGGAAAGTGCCACAAAATTGTGCGATTCCAATAATTTTCCGAGGTTATTTTAATTAATAGAAAATAATTTTGCAAGCAGCTTGGTTTATTTGATAGACATATGATAAGCAGCTTTCTTTATTATAGTGACTAATTCGAAGAAACATTATTCACGCATCGTTACTCTCGTAATGCAAAGCTTTGTATTTTTTTGTTCAAATGAAACCTGGTCGCAGGAGAGCTCTGTATTTTAAATAACTATAGCTGGTTGTTGGGATAACGTAGACAAATTTGAAAATAAAAAGTAAAGTTTGTCTGGTAGCCAAAAGATTATTGAACCTTTTGGTGCCCATATATTCAATATCGGCAACTCAGTTTTCGAAACCATGGGGAAAAACACATATGCACGCACACACGTAAACAATCTTATATATATATATATATATATATATAGAGAGAGAGAGAGAGAGAGAGTGAGAGATAAATCAGGATAGAGAAGAATAATTAATAAAATAGTAGATACAAAAATAAAAACAAGATAATAAAATTCACGGCACATCATGCTCCATAGAGTATGGAGAATTTGCTGTTTGATCCCCGTCAAAGGAAAGTAGGAATGACAGTCAAATCAAATCAAGATATTCGTCCTAATTTTGTCTTGCTATCTTTTCCCTCTAATATATATATATATATATATATATATATATATATATATATATATATATATACAGAGAGAGAGAGAGTGAGAGAGAGATAAAACTTACTTGGAAAAGGATGCGTGGCGTTCGATCATATAATAATATAAATAATATATAAATATATGCGTATACACATATAGAGTTAATCTAAATATGAAAGCACAAAAAAAAAACGCAACAACGCGAGGACGTGGATCTAATATAGTATTATTGGACGCTCAGGAAAGAAGGAAAGAATGAGGGCTTAACGTTTCGAGCGGAGCTCTTCGTCGGAAACATAAGAGAAGGAAAGATCCAGAGAAGGGGAGACAGAGGAAAAGAATCGCCAACGGTACACACACGGTCACATTTTGTATATGCACATACCTACATATATATGTATACATACATGCATATATAGGTACAGGATATCAAAGAACGTTGAACACAACGAAAAAACAGAGAACAAGACATACAACACAAGGAATATTCCCCTTCTTCAGTTGTCCCTGTTTCGTCTACTCTGTGTCTACCTTTGAAACACGGAGCACACGAAACAGGGACAACTGAAGAAGGGGAATATTGCTTGTGTTGTATGTGTTGAACTCTGTTTTTTCGTTGTTTGAAAAAAGTCCGTTTCCATGTTTTTGCTGTTATGTTTTCGTTTCTCGTTGTGTTGAACGTCTTTTGTATACCCTGTACCCATACATCAAGTATTAAAGAATGTCGTTGTTATGTATATATACATATAAGTGTAGCTATGCACATATATATAGATATGTATATGCACATATATATATATATATATATATATATATATGTATATATGCATATATGTATGCATATATGCACATATATAGACATGTATATATGCATATATGTATGCATATATGCATATATATGCACATATATATATATATATTATATATATATATATATAATATATATATATATGTATATATAATATATGTATATATTATTTATATATTATATGTATATATATGTATGTATGTATGTATATATATATATATATGCACGTACACCTTTTCTATATTCTGTTTTCTATTTTCTATTTACTCTCCGTTTCTCTCTTTGTTCCTTTCTATCGAAGAGCTTCGGCTCGAAACGTAAAAGACGTTCTCACTTCATGTGCGTTAAACTAATACATCTGTTTGTTGTTTACACACCTGTCCTCGTCTTTTTTTTTTTTGTAAATTCTTACTGTGACAATAGCAGCTCTTGTCATATGAGTTTCTAGTTAATACCTATGTACTATGAACCACATTTCTTCAACTCGGCACTTGAATTTGTTAAATTTTCGTGAATTTTACATAACATAAATTAACCTGTCAAATGGACGTGATCTGAAGGAAACAGATGTCAGTAATGAAATACAACACTGCAATTGAGTAACATTTTTTATTCATTCAGTAAATAGTCAGAAGTTCTGAGACACCCAAATACACACGAATAAAAGCAACGAAGCCCACATGTTATGCACATTCTCAAATACATGAATATAACGCTGCAAACACACATGTGCAATAACTAATGCACGCATTATACTTCTCCTGTTTGTATATGCACGCACTCATCAATTTGAAATATTTTATTCATGTAATTATGGTTTTGGTTTCATTTATTCGTGTTACATAAAATCAAAGTAAAAATTAATGGAAGCAATGATTTGAACTGATTTTAAAATTAATAGCTAGATTTGATTTGACTGTCATTGCCATTTTCCGTTGAGACGGATCAAACAGTAACCCAAATAAAATCAGAAATTTAATTTAAAAAATAGAAATGAAGTAAAATGGCATGGAAAAGAGGGTAAAAATGCGCGCAGTTTTAGGAAATGAAAAAAGAGCAATGGAAATGTGAACAGGTTAATTTCCAAAAGTAAAATACTAGAGACAAAATAATAATATGCGTTATGGAAACATGCTCAATACCTCAAAATGTCTTGCATTTCTTTTTCGGAAGCTGGTCTGAAAATAATATTCAATAATTTGACATAAAAAAAGTGTCATTAGGTCCAAACCTGCGTACATTATGCGATGTTATGATTTTTTAATGATAATATTAGGTTGTTAGTCGAGAAGTGCATATCATAGTGTGGCTGTTTGTAGATTTGAATATGGACCGAGATTTACAAGCCGAAAATAGAGATTTATTCAAATAATTAATAGAGTATAAAAAGATTAAACAGGCATAATAGTTAGACTGTGCATGCATTTCTTCCTGTAATATTTGCTATCCATTTATGGACGTCGTAGTTCGTGTTATAGTCGCTTGTGCAGAAATACAAACGTTTAATTATACATCCCACACACATACATGCAATGTCTCAATATAGAAGAATTATCCTCAACATCTATTGAGCACTTATTTCTCATTTTTCATTCCTTCCACACAAACGCAACACACACATACACACACAAGCACACACATGCATACACACACGTACACATTGTCACACTTACACATGCATACTCAGTTCAATTTATGGATTGTGAACACATATCGGACGATATGCTATATATTATTTGCGAGAGTAACTTAATTCAAGAACTTATAATTTAAAGAGTGGCATCTGTCAGAATATACCTATTTTTTTACTACCTACAAGGGGCTAAATACAGAGAGGAAAAACTAGATCTAGGACAGATAAACGGATTAAGTCAATTAGATCGACCCCAGTACGTAACTGGTACTTAATTTATCCATCCCGAAAGGATGAAAAGCAAAGTCGACCTTGGCGGAATTTGAACTCAGAACGTAAAAGGCAGACGAAATACGGCTACGCATTTCGCTCGGCGTGTTAACGATTCTGCCAGCTCACCGCCTTTATATGAGAATATACCTAAAACCTTTGACTTGCGGTTCTCTATTGCATCATATTACCATTTGTGTTTCTAGAGGTATAATAGATGTCTCCTACTTTTACTTGTACAAACAATTTTTGCAACATCCCTCGATATAATTAGACACTAGAAATGACCACCATTTCATCAACATTTTAATGATTGAAGTATCCTCATTATGATGACTGATATGACCAAAATATTTGTACACAGATGAATGCTAAATTTATTTTTAGTTATTGCAAAGCTGATCAGTCCTCTATGAAGTACTTTTCCATCCTTGGTCTCTTATACAAATATATTACTCTCCATCAAATTGCTTCATATTTCAAAATAAAAAAAATCGCACCAATTTCAAAAGTGATGTTTCTATTATAGTCCACCCGTGATTCTTTTATTTGGTTGTCAGTGTTATTCGCAATATTTATGATCTCTTTCTTGCCGTGTGCCAAAATTTGAAATCAATATTTTTGATCTCTTTACTTTATGTATAATTATGACTATTATTTCCTAAATACTTTACTGTTCCCTATTTTCCCAGCATTCATAATTTCATTGGCCTTACCAACTGTCAATTGCAACAATATTGGTTAAAATAATTTTGGTTCTCTTTTCACTTCTGCGTTTAAAATCAATTATTTAGCTACTTCGTATTTTAAGAGAAATTTAACTGTTTCCATATTTTGAACACTTTATTTTTCTTTCGTTCCTGAATAACCACAATTCGTCGCAATTTCCTTTCCATTTTCTCTAATCATTCTGCTTAAGACATTTTCTGCCGTTTCCTTATGCGTTTGCATTGTTCAGTGATACACACATTCCTCAAATGTTTGTAACATTATAAATTCTTAATCAAATATATCATCGTTAAAAAGCATTCTTAGTTTTGCTTATTCTTTAAGGTATGATAATCAGTTACTTATTTAATTAGCCGTCAGTTTTGATTGAATTGTTGCCATAAGTGATAGATGATCGCATCCGATATCTGCCTCGCTATATCATCGATCATTGCGAAATTCAAGATTTACGCTGCTGATTTATCAAAATATCATTATTTTATGGCATTTCTTATGTGGGTATATTCAAGATAGAATATGATTTCCGTTAAGAGTGTAGCTAGGTACATTGTTTGTATGAAGCAAACATTGACCATTAACTGTGGGAAAATACAATATTGTAAATAATTACCACAGCTCAAGGAATATAAGAGCGCCTTAAATATAGAGAATAACGCAAAACGCGACAAAATCTAACGCGTGGAGTTAATCTTTTTTTGTTAAATATGATGAACAACTATTAAAGAGTATATAAGACTTACTGAACAGTAGATACTAAATGTGTGTAGTAAGTTGTAATGGTAGTCGACATCAGACACGGAATGTGACGTAGAAAATGAAGCTATAAACCAGCAATCGGAAGGATTTTGAATGGCTTAAAAATCATATGGTTATGCGATATATACCGGTATTTGAATGTGTGCTGAAACATGTATATATATATATATAATATATATATATATGTGTGTGGTTAGCCATATTCAAATGGCAAATATACGTCACGATGTGTTGCTGCTACTGTTTATAACTCGCTCTGAGATTTATCATTGTTTGATTTCAATTTTTCAATATCAGTGTCAATCGATACTGGAAAAAGTACATGTATTTGTGGAGGGAACCGACTTCCCGTCGACAACTATGATTGTCACACGCCGATGACGGGTCAATACCCTGAAACGCGAGTCCGTGTGTATCATAAGTTGAAGACGAGAAGGATGGCTTCCCTTCGCAAATAGGGGTAGGGCACAGACAGTGTGTCTATAGCCAGCTGGAGGAGGTGTCCTCCTGGGGCTACAAGCTACAGTAGCATCCACCCTTAGGGATTAGCCATATTCGAATGGCAAATATACGTCACTATATATATATTATATATATATATATATATATATATATATATATATATATATATATATATATATATATATTATATATATATATATATATATTATATATATATAGATATATATATGTAAGAGAAACATATTGCATGAAATGTATATATAATTGCTTTCACAACTGAGTTTTCAGTTGAAATTCGAGTGTCAATGTTATATTAGAAAATTACTGGTCTGAGACATGATGAAAGTGCCATATTTAAATGAAAATAAGAATGCATTGTCAATGTTTAAATAATTAACGATGGTTGAACCGATGAGAGCTTAATATGTCTGGGAAAGAAGCACACCAAAGGACGAGGTTACTTAAAGTTTAAAGGGAAGATGTGACATGGTGGGGTGAGTTTGTGCGAACGGTTACTGAAATAATTGTTACTATCAGTAACAATAAGGGAAATTTACTTGCATAAGACAGGGTAACTTATCAAAAGTTTTGAAGTGGATAGTGATATGGAAACAATCGCCACATTGCGTTTCATAGAAATACCCCAGTTAAAGCAAAATACGTATTATTGCAGATATACCTGAAAAAATATTATTGTACTTAGGAGAATGTAAAACAATAAATAATTTTTTTTTTCCAAAGGAGGTATTGCGCTGATGAATAAGAATTATGCTTTTTTTTTACATCGATTTGTGCATCACCAGAGTAGAGCAAAATATATTTCGTGTACAACATGTTAATGAATCAATTATTATGAGCGAAATTATTTATTTCACATTGGTATCACGTTGACAAACGTTTGCTGCAATATTATTCAAGTCACAAAGAGAAAAAAGGAGGAACATATTCTGTACATATTCCCTGTCAAGAAATTTTTACATGTTTGTGTGAGTCTATATTCGTTGTTAATGGTTTCGGATATATTGAAAACAAGACAGCATGAAATATTATCATAAACAACACTTATATGAAATACTACCATCTCCGTGATCCATTTTTGAAATTTTAAACAATCGCATAGGTAGGAGGAGTTATTTTTCGTTTATATATGTATATATATATATATATATATATATACATATACATATGCATACATATATATTTATACACATTAAATCATTGAATATTAATTGAAACGGCTATAAAAAGGTAAAATTACTAATTTGTTAATAATAAATAAATGTTATCCCTACTTTCCATTTTCCTTTCTTCAATTCCCTGGATGTAAACAATTTGCTTGATATATAAGTGTAGATGTACGGGAATTTCCCCAATAATACCAGGTATTGAACCAGTACTTCCGTGGAAATAACCAGTCCTTCACTATGTTAACATACCCTGAAATTAAATATATATATATAATATATATATATATATATTATATATATATATATATATATATATATTAGTAGCTATTTAGGTGTGGGAGCACCAACTTAAAAAGTTTTAGTAGAAGAAATATCGCCCCCCCCAGGATGTATTCGTTTGAAGCCTAATACTTATTCTCGAATACCTAGAGACAGAGAGAGGAGAAAAACTAACTTTGCCATGTCATGGATTGATTATCGTAGGACATACGATATCATCCCATATTCTAGGATTATGAAATTTATAAACGTATTAGGTATTGCATCTAATGTTGAACGATTTCTTAGAAAAGGTATGACGAATTAGAGGACGGCACTGGCAGTGTATTGAGGAGGTCTAGTGACAATAGAAATCAAGAAAAGCATTTTCCAAGGGAACTGTTTTTCCTCACTGAACTTTGTATTGTTCATAAAACAACTAACCCTTGTTCTGAGAAAAGCAAACGCTGGGTATGTATTTCAGAGCCGCGAACAAAATGTCAACCACGTTCTATTCATGCTCGGGTTCTGGACTTCACTATATAGGACACACCAGTATGAAATTGAGATGGAGAACCACTCTAAATAATGAGTAGATCTGGTTCCAGCAATACGGACAGATAGATTCTTCTAACTGAACATATAGAGAGATTCGCAGGTAACACCAAACCAAATTTCCCAGATATCCCTTCTACGAGTGCAAAGATACAATTTCTTTACAAGAACTTTAAGATAAAAAAAATTATATTCATTGAAAAATACAGAACATGTCTAAATATACACAGCATAACCAACTGTGATCTTTACTACATATTTAAATTCAGGATTACATACCCATCACCATGCATTTTCCCCATTACTCTAGTTTATTTTAGTTTTTGTCTATACCTACGTACCAACCTACGTACATACACACACACACACACACACACACACACACACACATATATATATATATATATATATATATATATATATATAATATATATATATATATATATATATAAATCATTAAAAACATTGGAGAATCTTCCAAAAATTTCCTTCCCTTCCAAATAGTATGCGTAGTGTGACATCTAAGAAAAACAAGATAATGATATTTTTTCTTATCATCTCCTTGAAATTTTTGACACTTTCTTGCCAACGCTTCGTAAAATACTCGAATTGTATTATTCATGAATGCAGCTCACGTGACAATAATTGCGGACACAATATTTGAGAAAATAAAATAAAAATTACATACTGACAAAATTTGAATAAAGAAAAAAAATATTCTTATACTAGAATTGTGAAGAACTTAAACAATTTTCTTTCAACTAGAATTTGACCGCGTGTTTTATTTTATACTAATTGTTCCAAGACATGATTGCCGACTGGTCTCGTGGTATGCTATGTTTTGTGTTCTCTGATACACATATATCGATAATGTCATATGTGTGTGTGTGTGTGTATATATATATATATATATATATATATATATATATATATATATATATATATATATATATGCATACACAGTTTTTGATGGTATGTTTGTTGTTGCAGATACGTTTGCTGGTAGGTCTGAGGTGTTGATTTCAAACTTGTAAAATATTCCAATTTTCACAGTCTCAAATGTCCAGTTTTCAATATTTCCGGAAGTGTCACAATTTCTATAAATATATTTGGCGCATTAAATGCCGACCCCTGTATGGGGCTTTCAGATGACGGAGAAAATATAGATTTTCAATATTATTTATAGTACAGGAAATTACAAACGTAAAACCAATAGTTATGATTTGAGTATCTTTAGCGCATATGAAATTCAAACTTGAGCTACTTTCACTATTTTGAATGTAATGTGTTTTGTGATGATAACGGAAATGTCTTAATACAGTTAAATATCAATACATCACACCCTTCATATTCTTAATATGAAGTAACATGGGTTATTGTGATATTTTGCGAGTTCTATTCAAGACTTTCATGGAATATATGTTAATTCTGGAACTTTTCCACCACAAATCTACAATCGCTTAATTTATAGCTGTCCTGAAAATACTTAATAACAATTCTGAAAATACTTTTCCCAGGGGATATAACATACCGAAATGCCCATCGATATATTTGAATTGGCCTTGTGGATGTATGTTTGCCTATGAACTCTAACCTACTATAGTTTTAAAAATTGAACTTGGGACGTACATTGTGTGAGGGGTGTAAACAGTTCCTTTTAATGATATTTATAAACGTTTGATAAAACATTCTTAGTCGTTTGATATTTTATCTCAGTTCATTGTTTTTGTAGTATGGCACATATTTGAATATTTAGTCGTTTACTTTGCTGTTTGATAGGCGGTTCTATTTGTATTGTATTCAAATATATATTTTTATCTTCTGTGTTTTATGTGTATGTATATCTGTTTATACAATGGTGATATTTATATATGATTAAATGTTCGAGGTATGATGAAATATATTACGTCGTCGACCCGAATTTAGCGTTTGTTCTGTGACCAATGTTTATATATATATATATATATATATATATATATATATATATATATATATATATACAATGTACGTCCCAAGTTCAATTTTTAAAACTATAGTAGGTTAGATTTCATAGGCAAACATACATCCACAAGGTCAATTCAAATATATCGATGGGCATTTCGGTATGTTATATCCCCCGGGAAAAGTATTTTCAGAATTGTTATAATTTTTTTTCAGAACAGCTATAAATTAAGCGATTGTAGATTTGTGGTGGAAAAGTTCCAGAATTAACATCGATTCCCGGAAATTCTTGAATAGAACTCGCATGATATCACAATAGCCCAAGTTACTTCATATTAAGAATATGAAGGGAGTTATGTATTGATATTTAACTGTATTAAGACATTTCTGTTATCATCACAAAACACATTACATTCAAAATAGTGAAAGTAGCTCAAGTTTGAATTTAATATTCGCTAAATATACTCAAGTCATAACTATTGGTTTTACGTTTGTAATTTCCTGTTCTATAAATAATATTGAAAATCTATATTTTCTTCGTCATCTGAAAGCCCCATACAGGGGTCGGCATTTAATGCGCCAAATATATCTATAGAAATAGTGACACTTCCGGAAATATTGGAAACTGTAGATTTGAGCTTGTGAGAATTGGAATATTTTGAAATCAACACCTCAGATCTACCAGGAAACGTATCTGCAACAACAAACATAACATCAAAATCTATGTTTTGTGTGAATTTATAAACTGAAAAGAAAACGAACTATACGATATTGTTTATAAGTCATATATTTACAGAGTATTACATTTCATGCATATGAAGTGATTCTTTGATATATGCAAACTACATAAACAGGATTTATTATGCAATTGTCAGAAATCTAATCATGTCAACTTTCATGTGTTACGTCAATGGATACAGAAGGCGATAGAATTTGCATTATGTAGTTAATTGGTTACGTTAATGATACCTAAGTTCGAGGGTGTAATAGAAACGACACAGCAGTACTCGTAAACATATTCTCATATTTTGTTTGCATATATATATATATATATATATATATATGATAAGTATTAAGACGACAGGCCTTAATGCAATGCGATCGTTTCAAGCCACTCCATTTAATTGAGCATTGCAAACATTACATCAACTTAAAAAGATATCTGGCTTCAGTTTCACAAACTGTACATTTTCAAGATAATATGATTTTTCTCAAATATTTTATCACAGTTACAGAATGAAAGAATATCATGTTGCCACCATTGCAAGAAGAATAAGCTAAGAGAAAAACAATATAGTGTTGGAGTGTTGGAGTAGCAGAAATGGATCACAGTGGGTGTGATGGGATTGTAATTCATTTCTAAATTTGGTATTCGCTTTCTTATCATTAACAGAAGTTCTAAGGCTAGTATACTGTGTCCATTGATAATAACGAGCATTACGAGTTATCAGTTCAGAAACGGCACTGATCATAAATACTATTATATGCTTTCCCTAATCTTAATTTCTTATGGACATAAGTATCTCTTAAAGTATAGAGAAACAAACTTAATAAGGATTCATTTAGATAATAGTAAATACCCATAAAACGAGCTAGGGTAGTGGTGGCATAAACGCTTTTCATTAATTGCAGATAAACGAACTAGAAAAATATTTGCTGCACAGAGAGAAAAATAATTTAAGACCGCAAGACAAATGGAAAGATACAAAATATAAAGATTAATCACAAACCCGATTTCATTGTTACCACTAACTTAATACTTACGTAAATGCCCCCAATTCATCAGTGTGATCGCCATAGCAAAATAGAATTTGCAGAACTATACAGGAGACGTCCGCATGAGATGGAACATGCATTTAGTTCTACCAATTACATATGTGTGTGTGTGTGTGTCTGTGTGTGCGCATGTGTGTGCATGTGCGTGTGTGCTTTGATACCCTGGTATTGGAATCAGCTAAAGATACGATAGTTTGACCAAATGAACCGGCTATTGAAAGCAAAATTAAATATCGAAAAAAAATCACATTTTGCCAAATTTGGACATACGGTAGTTTATCATGATAGCAACGATATAAAATATTTTATGTAACAATCAAACAGCATTTCATAACAGACGGTACAAATTTTAAAATTGAAATGAGAATACAGGAGTTCGAAATACTGCGTACGCGGCAGAGCATTTGAGCCTGATATTGCAGATGACACATATATAAATCATATATAAATACCCAAGATTAACCGGGACAAGCCCGGCACGTAAGTATGAAACTGGTAGAAGACTTCAACTAAAAAAAAATGATATCATATTTGGTACAGGCAGTCATCTATTCCCTTATCTTAGCAGCAGCCCTGTGTCAACTTAGCCTTTTGTAATATCCCTTTTCAAGGCGGACTACCATTTATTGTTAATAATGCCCTCTTCAACGCCCTTTTAACTAAACCACAAAGTTGCTGATTGAAGTTTGGCGCTCCGGGACTGACAGGTTTAAATTCCAGTAACTGGGCCCCTGTCTATGGAACATGTCTAAGTTGCTGCACATGTCACATATTTGTTGTATATATATCGACAACTTAAATTGTGGACAACCTGATATTTCCTTATCTGCGTCCCTGCAGAAAATATTATCTAGATACGATCTCAATGATATGATTTGGTTTGATCAGGTACATTAGAAATACTCCGGTCGATACCTGCCAGCGGCCTCTTCCTGCACGACTGGTAGATGCCTATACATGATGGAACCCAAAAATGATTTTGAAACATTGGTATTCAAAGACTGAAGACGTACTGATCAACATCGACGTTCAGTGACGTGAGTTCGTTGAGGACGTGAGCAAACTTCCAGGGCAACCCATGGATACATGCACTCAATGTGTGTATTCCGATCAAGGACATGCTATTGGGATAAGGGAGGAAATGATATGTTAGTTAGTTAATTTTTTGGCTCAAAAAGCAAAAAGCAAGGCCATGTAGGGGGACATGGAGTTATGTACAAGGTGGTGTTTATGTAAAGCGTTCAGGCCACTTGTGGTCAAGGGAGACTTTGAACCGAACGGTCATCGGCATCTTCACTATGGGAAACTTGTGCTTGTATGAAGGAGCATTTTGTCCGTTTCTCCAGTTTGAATGGACTCTTTCCACCAACAGATCACCAATTATTAGCTAGTATGTATAAGTTTTCTGCTGTACGAATGCCTTCTATGAGTGTCGAAATGGGTATCGTGGGTGTTATAAAATCCATAAAATACGTCGCTTTTATGCTACCGTGTGTTATGCAGCAGATGAAAATTGCATTGTATGGTGCTTCTAGTGCTACTTTCTTTAGTTTGTTGCTGAGATTGTTTTTGTGTATATGATATGGTTTGTGCGCGTGGAGCTGTTGGTCGTAGAAGTGATTTGTGTTTGCAACAGCAGTGTTGATGTAATTTTTGCTTCCTGTGTTTTATGCCTTAACATTCTATTTTTTGGGGGGCGTCTCTACTGTTTGTGTTGATGGGGTTTGTTCGCTAATATACATTTTTATTTCGGTCCTATCCCTCCTTTATTTTTTATCTTCCATTGCTCATCCTGATCAGACGGTAGCATAAAAGCGACGCATTCCATGTCTGACCGCTCAGAAACGGGATGAGGAAAGTCTTATTCTGGAAGTTAAGATCTGACTGGAGAAATCAGACTATTGATTGTTGCTATGGTAAGAATTGGGGTTACAGTGGCTGTTGTTGTTAGATTCTTTATTGCTTCTATTGATGTATTGACTGGTGTTTTTGGTAATGTGTGCTGTTGCATATAGGGCGCTGGTGGCTCTACTTGATGGGATTCTTTAATGCTTAGAAAAGAGCCTCTTTTTCTCCTTCAGTTCCTAGGTCAGTGATCGAAAGTGAGATGACCTTCCGTCCTTTCACTGAAGAGTGTATAACGATGTCATCTTGGAGATGTTGGTGTGCGTGGAATCAATACGTTTTGAACAATTTTCCGTTTTATTCTTGTTGACATCGAGGATATTTGTGTTTTCCTAGATGTCTACCTTGAAGAATATTCCTCGTCGTCTTATGTTTATGTTCTGAATACATTAATGAAATTTGCCTAAAAGGAAATTTGCCTAAAATTAAAGTGAGCGTAGAGTCATGCTAATTAGTGTATACCCAGCTGTGATCTCATTTTATCGCATTCAATTTGAATTTATTCCTCCTGAACATTTTTATCGCCTTTCCGTTTGGAAAGATGATGGTAACGTAAAGGACGCAAACAAATAAAAGTGTCCACACGTTCTCTGTACATTAAATTAATGATCACTTCACCTCGTTGCATTACATGTTGAATTTCTATTCTCTAACTCACCACCTGCCGAGCAACGGTGTCGCTTTTGAAATAATCTGCAGTTATGGATTTTTCTACAACGTCCAGATGGTATATCCACCATATAAAGGCGACGAGCTGGCAGAAACGTTAGCACGCCGAGCGAAATGCTTAGCGGTATTTCGTCTGCCTTTACGTTCTGAGTTCAAATTCCGCCGAGGTCGACTTTGCCTTTCATCCTTTCGGGGTCGATAAATTAAATACCAGTTATGCACTGGGGTCGATGTAATCGACTTAATCCCTTTGCCTGTCCTTCTTTGCCCCCCGCCCCCTGTGTTTAGGCCCTCGTGGGTAGTAAAGAAATAGGTATATCCACTTCTGCTGCCGTATGATAACATTGTGTTTATATGCTCTTAATATCAAGTGTAACTTATTTTCTGCGACACACCATTCAAGGAATGTCTCGCGAGTTGCATATAACTTTTGAATAGCCATCCATGTGTGTACCCAATATAAATTTCATATTTATCCAGTCACCTACGGACTGCATGTGTATTTCTGCCACCCATTCATTTTTTTGTAAGCTGTTGTTTCACACCTGTATGAGCTTGGTACCAAAACTTGTTTGATTTACACATGTATAATTTTTCCCTATGGACACATCCGTGGTGCATCTCTCTGCTCCAGTGTTTACTTCAAACGAGATTTAATCAACAGGACACGTGTATCTATATAGTTTCACCTGGTGTAGTTGTTCACATTCTGCTGCATTTCGGTCAGGACACACTCCCCCACTACTTTCAAAGACAGAGAATCATTTATACTATTTTCTTTCCTTTTACCCCTCCGTCAGCTTTCTATATATTTCTAAGAAACATTTTTCTCCTGACCTCTTCGCACGTTTTCCCATACGATTGCCTCATGTTAAAGAGCCTTCACATGACAAAATGTTACTTAACCATAAACGATGTGGCTGTTGTTGTTGCTGCTGTTGTTGTTGTTGTTGGTATTCTTCTTGTTGTTGTTGATGATATTGTTATTGGTATTGTCATTAATGTTCATGACGTTTATATTATTATTGCATTTTTTTCTTCAATTATATTAATGTTTTAAACACTATAATGTTTTGTAATTTCAATTGTGCCACTGAAATTGTTTACGCTTGAAGCACTGTCTGTTTATTTAATTTTCACTTTTTATGTTTTCTTTAATTCTGTTTTCGGGTTTGAATATAATTGGGAGATGAATGTCGTGTTCGTTCATGTTATTTAGCTATCACGATTACCACTGTGGTACTTCAGAAGCTGTTTCTATCCACCGCAAATCAATACATCCCCCTACTATGCTAAAGTATATGACATTTTAGAAAACAAATATCTACACAAAACAGCGTTTCCTCTCTACATTAACAGGGACACTTAAATGCCTTTAAAGTTGTTGTTGATAAAAGGAAGGAATAATATGATTTATTCGCCAAACAATCCTGAAATATAAGAACATCGCTACGCCATACGAAGAATACTAAGAAAACTAACAAGCTCAACATTGTCCATGCGGCCTATAAGACTAACAATTACCAGTGCTAGCTCCTGCATCACAACTACCACGGCCACCAAGACCCCAGCACCAGCACCACCACAAAACCAAAAACAACAACAACACAATAACAACAGCAACAATACCTGTTAGAGCATCGACAAACCAATTTACGGTGCCATCCGTCACCACCCACTAGCATTTTTAACAAAATACTCGTGGTCAACTTACACGTCAATTTCGCTTTGCAAAAATGCTACTACGTACATCCGGCACTGCAATGAATCCATTTCAACTTTAGATGCTTTCCCCAAATTGTCTTCCGTTATACCATTTTCAATTAAAATATTCATGTCCTTAGATCTGTATACTCTCAAATTTTTGAAAGGTATAACTGGTACCATGTAAGGCTCTCGAAATCGTTGTAGTGTGACGCTGCCTGTGAGCAAAATAATCTTTCACAGAATTCTTATAATTTTGGTTTTGTAAGTTACTCTTTAATATTTTATTTCCATTAAATATGTATATATATATATATATATATATATATATATATATATATATATATATAGAGAGAGAGAGAGAGAGAGAGAGAGAGAGAGAGAGAATATAGTAAAATGTGAAAAAACTACAGAAGGCTTGTTTTAAAAGGTTAAAAAATATATATTTGAGTCAATATATCTGAAGAATATTATACATTTTTTCTTACAATGACATGTTTAGAAGAAAGACCGGTTTCGCGTTTAGCTTTTCAGGTTTCTTACGTCGTTATGTTTATGTTGAGAAGAGTTATCGTTATGTTTATGTTCAAAAGAGTTCTAGAAAAGGGGAGGTAATAAGTGATTTCTTCCGGTGTAAGGAAGATAATCGTTTATCCAGAACTCTTTTGAACATAAACATAATGATAACTCTTCTCCACATAAACATAACGACGTAAGAAATTTGAAAAGCTAAACGCGAAACCGGTCTTTCTTCTAAACTGTCATTGTAAGAAAAACAATTCTAATATTCTCCAGACATATTGACTCAAATATATATTTTTTAACCTTTTAAAACAAGCCTTCTGTAGTTTTTTCACTTTTTACTTTTTTCTATGTACTCAACAACGTGCTTTCACAAACCAGCTTTCTTATCTATCTATATATATATATATATATATATATATATATATATATATATGTGTGTGTGTGTTGTGTGTGTGTGTGTGTGTGTGTATATATTAACTTTATATATATATATATATGTGTGTGTGTGTGTGTATATATATTAACTTTATATATATATATATATATATATATATATATATATATGTATAGATAGATAAAAAGACAGACATATATATAATATATACATACATACATACACACGTACATACATAAATATATACATACATATAATTTCAATTTTTTTGTGTTACCAGCTCTTAATGTTTTAATACATTTAATATATACTTTTGCTTTAGGTGACATTAACGTAACGACACATCTGTTTGTCTGAATGCATAGATACTTGGGGCAAATAAGAAAATGAGCCATTATTATTACTACCGTTATACAGTAAAATCGAACAGGAACCAACAGAAAACAAGAATGCAAGAGAAAACGTAAAGAAAACAAGATTAAAATAGATGACCATGTGATTATGATTAACAAAGAGAAAAATATAGTCTGAGGTCAATAAGCCCAAAAAATAAAGTATAAAGTGAACCCAGGTGCGGATGCTCCTACCGGCACCAAAAGCCATGGACATGGAGATGAAGAAGCCAAAAAAAAGAGGAAAAACTGAAGCTAAAACTCAGACAAAGCCAAGGGGCAAGGCAGCCAGGGATAGAGGCAAACCTAACTATCCATATGCCAAAGAGGATGGAAACAAGCAGCGCACACGGGTATGTAGGTTCTACCTGAGAGGTGCCTGCCGGCATGGAGAGGAAGGTACAGGCTGCCGCTTTGCACACCCGGGACCCTGCCACAGAAACCAACCACCGAAAGGAAATGGGATGGACCACCCATCACCTACCCCAAAACGGAGGTACGCAGATGTGGTGCGTACCACAAACAACCAACGTGTTGTTGAAAGGGCAGCTGCTGAGCAGGAATCTTTTTTGTGCATGGCACAAAAGATTGTACAGCAGCTAACCTGGCTCCATCAGGCTCAGGCTCGCAGATGGAACTGCCCACGGTTCACAAGACCGCCACAGCAGATGGACCCAGGGTGGACACCGCCGGCAACAGCATACACCTCACCTCGATGCTCCTACTGTACATCAGAGGACTACTAACACACAGTAACAGGACAAAAGTCCTGTTCCTGAGAGACTTTGTCGCATGCAATCAAGCCTTATGCATAACACTCACAGAAACGCATCTGAAACCGGACATAGCAGATGCGGAATTACACATACCACAGTATGTTGTACTACGGACCGACAGGAAAGAAAGGAGTCATGGAGGAGTTGCTATGTACATACGTGGGGACCTCACACCCCAGGTCCTTTTGTCATACTCAAACTCGGTGTGTGACACACTAATTGTACACATAAGGCAACTTGATGTAGTTGTGTGTGCTACATATCGCCCTCCAGATGCCCCAAGTCATATGGGCAAGTTTGAGGACTGCCTTTTAAAAATAGAAGAAGTTCTAACCACATTAGAACAACACATAAGTGTACTCCTCATGGGAGACTTCAATCTACCGAATGTCAGATGGCCCGAGGGCCTTTCTCTCCCAGGAATGACAAGATGTGAACGAGGACAGGCGAGGTCCCTCCTGAACCTCACCAACACCCTGTACATGGAGCAAGTAATACTCCAACCAACCAGAGCAGGTAACACACTGGATCTCTGCTTCACAAATAATATGGATCTCATCCATAATGTGAAAGTGACACCGACACTACTCTCGGATCACAACATGGTAGAGCTGACCATGTACGGGCCAAAAGAGAGCACGGACATGCAGCCTACAAGAAACCCTCAGAATCTTTCCAGCTTGAACTTCAATAAGGCAAACTGGAAACAAATTGAGAAAGAGATCCTCAAACAAAACTGGCCTGAATGTCTCTCCTCGCCGGACATCGACATGATACTTCAACAATTCATGTCTGTAATGCAAGCCATATGCTACAAATGTGTCCCAGAGAGGAAGGCCACTGTACACAAGAACAAAATCCCCAGAGAGAGGAAAATTTTAATGAGACGGCGTACAGAAATTTCAAATCGCCTAAACAAACAAATTGAAAGCAGTGAAAAGTCCCGCCTGAAAATAAAACTGTTGGAAATTGAAAATTGTCTGCAACTCTCTCATGAGAAGGAAAGAACAGACAAAGAAGCCTGGGCTATAGACAACATAAAAACTAACCCCAGAGCTTTCTACAGGTATGCCAAAGAAACAGCTACGGTGCACTGTAGGATAGGGCCACTCCTTGAAAAGGATGGCACACTCACAGGAAAACCAATGAGGGTAAGTGAAATACTGAATGAACAATTCAAGAGTGTTTTCACTCCACCCCTTGGGCATTTCCAAATCAGCAATCCAACTGACTTCTTTACCACTGCAGATATAGAATCAGAGGCGGCGACGATAAATTACATCGATATAAAGGAAGACGATGTAATAAAGGCTATAGATGAAGTGAAAACAGACTCAGCTATTGGCCCCGATGGATTCCCGGCAATCCTCCTAAAAGTATGTAAGAGAGTCTTAGCAAGACCACTGCAGTTCCTCTTTCAGAGCTTCCTTGCAGCTGGCAAACTTCCAAGAAAACTGAAGGAAGGTAAAATATGCCCTATTCATAAAGGAGGTAGCAGAGCGGAGGCTAAGAACTACAGACCTATCTCTCTGACCTCACACATCAGCAAGGTCATGGAACGAATAGTCAGAAGGAAACTAATCACCTTCCTTGAAGAAAATAACTTGCTGCCTGACACCCAACATGGTTTCCGACCAGGAAGAAGCTGCTTAACTCAGCTCCTGCAGCACTATGACTGGGTGCTGAAACAACTGCTCAACCACTCAAATGTGGAAGTCATATATCTCGACTTCGCAAAGGCCTTCGATAAAGTCGATCATGGAATGATATGTCACAAACTGCGTGATCTTGGCATAGTTGGAAAACTAGGAGAATGGCTTCACGACTTTCTGAAGAATAGAAGTCAGGTGGTTGTAGCCAATGGGGCCACTTCCATTAGCACGCAAATAGTGAGCGGTGTTCCACAGGGCACTGTTTTGGGACCACTACTGTTCATAATGGTCCTCTTCAGACATTCCCTCAGCCACGCGGAGAGCCACGATCACAAGTTATGCAGATGATACAAAAGTTTCACAGGCAATACAGAACCCTGAAGACACTAAGCACCTGCAATATGAGCTGGACGAAATATACAAGTGGGCTGAAAAGAATAGCATGCAGTTCAATGCTGAAAAGTTTCAAGCTTTCTACTATCAGCATGCAAAACTGAATGCAATACCCAAGGAATACACTGGACCCGGAGGGATTGCAATCCCAGAGGCACAATCAGTGCGTGACCTGGGTATTCACATGAGTGATGACGCGACCTTTCATGTACATGTTGCTAAACTGACAATGAAATGCAGACTGGCTGGCTGGATTCTTAGAACCTTTAGAACAAAAGAACAAGAAACCATGATGGTCCTCTGGAAGACACTTGTCCTAAGCCACTTTGACTATTGCTCTCAGCTATGGTCACGATCCAGTGTCAAGTTGATCACAGAACTTGAGGCGATCCAACGAAGCTACACGAAGAAGATAGCCTCTATGCAGAATGTAAGCTACTGGGAAAGACTCAAGAGATTAAAATTATATTCCCTGGAGCGTAGGCGGGAAAGATATGCCATAATATACATCTGGAAGATCCTGGAGGGAAGTGTCCTGAACTTTGGCATCGAGAGTTACGCAAATGCCAGAACTGGGCGCCACTGCGTGGTGCCTAGGACTCCAAACTTGCCATCAAGATGTAGGACCAGATTCTGTGATAGCCTGGGCTTCCGAGGCCCACAGCTCTTCAATATCCTCCCGAAGACCCTGAGAGACCTGCATGGGGTGGATAAAGATGTCTTTAAAATGGGGCTGGATCTCTTCCTGTCAGGTGTCCCAGATGAACCAACTTCGCGGCAGGAGGGGCAGATGAGGGCAGCTGCATCGAACTCTCTCATGCACCAAATAGCAGTTGCTAGAAAGCCTCCATGAAGTGAAACCAAGTAGCAACACCAAATGGCGGTGCCCCAGCATGGCCACAGCTCATAAGCTGAAACTAGAATCAATCAATCAATCAATCAATCAATGAGTGAAAGGATAGCAATTTGAAGAACGCAATAAATAGTTATGCCAGAAAAAAGTAAGATTATATTCCAAAAAATAGTTAAAAATAAAGAAAGCGGATAGAGCCAGGGACACAGGGCAAATGAGAGAGCGAACGAAAGCGAGAAACGAAACGAATGAAGCGGATATTGCGTGAATATATGCGTTCCCATGAGAACGGAACTTTGTGTCTGAGTGTATAAGTCATTGACATGATAGCAGTTTCGGTGATAATACATTGATTTTATTATTTCAAATGTCAAATTACACCAAATTTAAGAAGAGTAAATAGGTTTGTTCTTTCCTTAATCGATGGAAGAAAGCTGTAAATAATCATTAGATACTATGGACGAGAAATATACAGCCATATTTATGCGTCTATTGAAAATGGGGAAGTCGGGTGTACGGGATTGCCTGAGGTTTCCCGACCATATAACGTTTCGCTTTTTCGCGTATCATCAGATCCCACGAAGCTGTTTGCGTAAGCCCTTTTAAAAATATGTTGAAGAGGTCTTGATCCAACAGGTTTCGGGGATATGGCAATACGCCATAAAGCTAAACACTTCATAGACGGAAAACGTAAAGTAATCTCGAGAACCGGCGTACCGCATTTTTAATATATACTGCTCTACATTTTAGAGTATGCTTCTTCTCACGGATTAATGCTTTTTTATAAACGATGATATATATTACATACATACATATATACAAGCATATATATATATATGCATACATACATAGATGCATGTATATATATATGTATATATATATGTATATAAACATACATACATGTATATATACATATATATATATATATACATATATACATATATATATGTACTGTCTTATGTCCCTCCCCACCACTACACATTCAATAACACTATAAAATGGTCAAAACGTTTTTCACAGGAACCTATTTCGATTTTTAAAATTCCACTAGAATGGGAGAAAACGCTAATATATGATCTAAGTTATATGATGTATAAAACATGTAATATACAAATAAATATCTGTAAATATAAAACCATCCGAATTTCTGTGTACCTCCTATCTTCTAATATATATATATATATATATATATATATATATATATATATATATATACACATTTATTTTGGGATTTGGTTTACAAGATTATTTACATGAGTTCGTGTGTTGAAGCATATTCTGTTGTGTCTGGGGAGAGTCATTTACTTTTTGTGTCTTATAATAATTATTACACATTTGTGATTTTACAAATAGGATCACATCATAAATTTCAGGACATCCTAATTTTCTAGAGTACACATACAAAGTTATATCCAACTGCAAATGTAATAATATTATCATTTTAAATCCTACTATATCGTACAAAAAATAAAGTAATTAGAATTAATAAAAAAATCATAAACACATTAAAATAGATATATATATACATATATATATATATAACTTACCAGTTATTAGTCTGTGGGGAGATAAGGTACTATTAACGCTACACCCGTTTCTGCGCTCGTTGTTTGATTTACCAGGCTAAACCTAATACATAAACTCACAAATGCGACATCAGGCTATTTTTGTAATATTATTATTATTAACAGATCCTATTTAATCATACAAATTTGTCTCTATCAATAATTGTTTGGTGTGTTCGTGTAATATACGTGTTCCATAAATTCACATAACGCAACTTATACTCATATCTATACTTGTATAAATATATATATATATACCCGGAATTGAAATTTTATGTTGAATTATCAAAGGATGAGATTGCACAAGTGATGAGGAATGTAGGATACAATATTTCAAAATAGCGCCCAAAGTAGAGGGAGTGCGTATTACGAATAATTTAGAAGAAAACTTGAAGCAAAGTGTTTTGTGGAAATATAAATTAATGACTTTTAGCATAGACATTGGGGAATATTTAAAATATTTATTGAAGAATATGTGAATAAAAAATGGATGTATGAGATACATAAACATACAACTAGTTAGATCTTGTTCTTGGGAAGGCATGCTTAGATATATGCACATACACGCACACTTAAATATATAACTAATACAAGAACGAAATGATATTGGTGTGCGACAGAGGGGAAGAACATGTAGGAAACGTGAGAGATATCTAAGAGACAGTGGACTATAGTAATACATTATTGAAATGCACACTGTTAATGAAATGTGTATACAGTCGCAGTGATAGTAGACATTGAGATAACAGAGAAAGGGAGAGAGAGTAAGACAATAGAAGAGAACGACAGAGAATGAAAGTGGGAACAATAAAACGGTTTTCTTGTTATAGTTGTTTGAATGTTGTTGCTCATTATTGGTAACTAAATAGGGATATATTGTAATCTATAGGGCATAATGATAGGTAGAGAGAGTAATAGAAAAGAGGTTACATATAAACAAAACGGGAATAAAGATAAAGAAGTAGATCATTCTTTATTGGTTGTCGCTTTGAGTCAACATCATAAATGAAATATTGCTTTAGGTTAGCATCTAATGCTGGTGTAATTTGTTCAGTATAACTGGCTTACGAATAATTAGTCGATATGTTCTTCCAACGTCATATATGACATAATGTACGCACAGCCACATACACACAGATACATGCACAGAAACACGCACGCAGACATATACGAACACGGGAGGATTCAACAGAAATTTATTAACCACAAACATACAATAAATACTTCGCTGATGTTTGCAGAGCTGAAATGGGGCAATTTATGATTTTCAGGAATTTATATATGCACACACTAACCTACGCCCGAGCACAAATGCTTAGGCAAGTCCACACATACGATCACACATGCAGACGCTGAAGCATACACAATAGAAACACACACAGACACACACATGTATATTGTTTTCCTTTCGTTTTTCTTTCAATTTGTAACAAATTTCATCTAATATTAAAACCTACGATAGGATTACTTTGCGTAGTTATATTTTCTATAACATCAAATTATATATATTTACAAATTTAATTTGAAATGAAGAGATATAATTTTTCTTAATTGTTTTTCATGTTCATCTTAAGATGGATATTATTGAAAATGAGAATATGTGCTTATGAGAGGTTAGATATTAACTAAATCTGCTTCTTTTTTCTTTAACCCAGAACGTTTACGTATAAATTAATATTTGTATATGTAATAATCATATTATTTTAGAGTTAAAGGTAAAAGCTCCAAGAAATCTGTGATGTCTCTCTCTTTGAAATATATTTCATTAAATAGTATAACTATACTGGTATATGAGCAACCGAAAAACCATAAAGTTCTTAATGTGATCTTACATATAAAGGATAATTTCGAAAACATAAAGTGTTTTTATCGTTTCGCATCATAAATCTTTAACATCAGTTTGACAATCAGCATCGTCAATAACACTGCAATTTTGGTTACTATGTTTCTCTTAATGTTTGCAGTCATTAACATTTAATAATCATTATCATCATCATCACATTCACCATCGCCACCACGACCGCCCTTGGCGTCATCTTACAACCATCATTATCATAATCAGTTTTATTTTTACCACCAGCCCCAAATTCATTCATATCATTACCGTTACCATCTTCGTCATCATCGTAATACTCATCATGATCATGATGATGATCATCATCATCTCCACACTCACCCACCATCACTGTCATCGTCGTCGCTGTCGTCGTCTTCATCATCATAATCATCATTATCATCGGAATCGTTGTCGTCATCGCCATGTTCGAAACCAATACCAAAATCAGTGCCATCTCATCTGATCGTCACAATCAAAACCTTTCTCTTAATGTTTGCAGTCATTAACAATTTAATAATCATTATCATCATCATCACATTCACCATCGCCACCACGACCGCCCTTGGCGTCATCTTACAACCATCATTATCATAATCAGTTTTATTTTTACCACCAGCCCCAAACTCATTCATATCATTACCGTTACCATCTTCGTCATCATCGTAATACTCATCATGATCATGATGATGATCATCATCATCTCCACACTCACCCACCATCACTGTCATCGTCGTCGCTGTCGTCGTCTTCATCATCATAATCATCATTATCATCGGAATCGTTGTCGTCATCGCCATGTTCGAAACCAATACCAAAATCAGTGCCATCTCATCTGATCGTCACAATCAAAACCAGCAACAGTAGAACACATAGTTACCACAGTCTAAGCCGATATCATCATCATCAACATCATCGATCACTACATATTCGTTACATGCCCAATCGTCATCATTATCAAGCATGCCGTTATCATTATTAGCATTTAAATGTGACAGGAACCTTTAGACGTTTCTTGTGTTCGTTACTAATCATTTTACTACTTAAGGATTTGTAATGCACACGATCACTTACAATGACTCAGTTTTTTTGTGAGTTTTAAGAAACAATAATAAAAGGATCATAGCCGATGACACACATCCAAATTAGTAAGGAAGAATTTCGTATTAATTGACATTTTTCGCATATGTGCTAATGTAATCCCATGAAGTTACACATGGCCTGTGTAACATAGTATTTGTTTAGATATGCTACTGAATGTTTTGTTTTGTTTATTCGTGACGTAGCGTGTAGAACACTGTGAGGCCTCTTGTGATTGAATTGAAATAATATAAATAAGATGTTTGAAATTACGTAAGCCGCCATATTATATTTATAAAGTACATTTCTTTGCAAAAGCCTTATGCATTTTATAAATGCTGACACATATTCATGCTTTTTGAATGGAGTTCGGAAACATCTTGCCACTTGTTCAATGTAGCGACTTATAACGGTAATAATATATTCAGTTCTACATCTAGCACTTGTTGCTGGAGTCACCCTAGGATTTACTAATTAGATTTTGTTCTAGGTCAAACCCGGACCCTCATGAATGAAGAAACTAAATATTCACCAGATGCTACTAAACAGTAACAGATATCAATAAAAGTAAATGATGTTTTCAGAAGAACAGCAAACAGCTGTGCTGAGAGAGAGTGACACAAAAGTAAGTGGGCAAGATATTTCGAAAACAATCTGCGTACGCAACACATCAACAAGCCAGAATATTGGTATTTATTGGACATAAAGAAGTGAAGAAAATACATATTAAACAAATAAAGTCATCAGGCAGCCAAGCAAACTGTACACTGGACTTATGCCAAACCAACACCAAAACGTTTGATAAACAAATGGCGTACTGAGGCAGTATGCCAACCAAAGCACTAGGCCACAAATGGGCAAATACAAGTGAGGCTTTTTAAATAATAAACACTCACGTATTCAACATAGAAGTTATAACTTATTGATCAAAAAACAATATTAGCATCGAAAACCTCAAGTTCCTACCACTACAATCAAGGACCAACATTTCAGTTTCGAATACCATGGTTGTAACATGTTCCTCTCTCACTAATTTTTTAAGCATCATCGTATCTATTGCATTCACACTCATATGATATTGTTATGAAACACACCAAAATTATCATGAAGCTTACTCCTTCCTATTTCTGACAAGTTGACTAAAAAATTGCATTTGTTTCAACAATTAATTTTTCAGCATGTTTTAGCAAATTCTATTATGCGCATTCACTTTCTTTTAAACCTTGATTGTTATTTCGTTTAAAATTACCCCACTCCCATACACATAGGCACACACACACACACAAACACACTCACGTATACGCAAAATATTATAATATTTCAATTAATTTGTAACAAAAAATTAAAAACTACTATCCGGTTTTCAACTCTCAGACACATTTTCTTTATGTGTGTGTACATGTGTATGTATGCATCTGTGTGTGCGCGTATATCTATGTATGTGCGTGAGTAATATTGAACATTTTTAAGCTTCATTATTTTCCTCAACCAATTTAGCTCATCATTGCTAGAAACGGAAGACGTGTGTCAATGTGCATAGACCTATATTTTTATGGAAGTTACTCAAACTATTATATATGGATGATCGGCGTTAAGCCGCGCAAAATATTTCTCTGGACCCCCAAATAAAACAGTCGCAAAAGTAATACTGGAGAAACACCCAAGAACAGTGGTGATCTCCCAATTTCATTTCAATAAAACCTTCGCCTCTAAAATATCCTTCACTAAGTAAGGTGTACGAGCGGCTATGTTTGAAATCATTATCTATTATATAAAATCAGTTCTATGTGTGTGTGTGTGTCTTCTAGCATCTCGAGCATCCTTCATCCGATTGCGCTCAAATTTGATATGTAGATACCGACTGTATCAGGGCGTGTAGAAATCTTGCAAAAATTACAAAAATCGATTCTGAGTGACAATGCGATCGATAAGACGTTTTTGTCCTGCTTTTCTTCCGTCAACCTGTACGTAACTGCTCCTTCTATTTTTTTGTTGTTTTAGTACTGCTTAAAGGCACGTTTCTTTCCTACCAAGCTTACTGTTTAAACCATGTTTGTATTCTCCCAGTCAATAGCCTTATCATCACTGGTACTTTAAACTCTTCGGTTGCATATTTCTGTGAATAAAATCGTTTTACTTTGGAATAGAAATTAGGTTAAATCAGTGTTTATGAAAAGGGTGGCCTATGGGACGGTCGGACAAGTTGTTTTGAGAAAGTTTGGTCTAAATGTTTGACAACTCAGCCCCGTTCATTGGACGAGGTGGGGTGGCGTATTCTTCGTCTCAATATATGTTCAAGTCAATGTGACATAAAAGTGAGCCAATAATCTTATCACAAATAATCAAGTCTGTCCTGAGATTATTACTCAATTTTTGTCAAATATGATATACCACATTAACTTTCACTAATGCCATTGAAAATGAAATATGAATCACAAAACTCATTTTGAACAAACATCATTGATATATATATATATATTTGTCTGTGATGTGAAATTAATAGTGTTGACTTTTAGTTTTGATGTTTACAATAAACTCTTCCTTAATATGAGAAACGATAATGTAAAATTATTGTGTAGTTTCAGAATGATATATGTGAATTAACGTACAATTAATAGCTTGCTAAAAAGAATGGTTGGGAAGTCGTCAATAGAAATTCTGGAATGTTTGAATTAGATAAGAGGTCGTTTCAATGTCGTTTTATTGATCATTTTATCTGTTATTTGTAATTTCGATTGATATATGAGGAAGATTAATACACATCATTCTATTTCACTATACTTGTGAACGTATATGACTTCGAAGAGTATGAAATAAAGAACATTTTAAAGGTTCGGTCGTATCTTCTGATATGTGGCAAGGAACTTCTGCCTCTATAAATCCACTATACCATAGGCCTTTAGTAAAGTCTTCGAGGCTCTATACCTTACAGTTAATTGATGACCTTGACGTCGTAATTTTGGTATATTTCTCTGCGATGTAGGTTAGAGCGTTTCCTTCCAACAATGCTCTGAGAAATGAGCATAATATGCGCAGGCTAGATATGAAATTAAGTGTATCCTTCTACAACTAATAGAACGATATCAAATATGGAAATTCAGCACGATTTCTAAATTATATTGCAAATGATAGAAATGGTTGTAAAATAACATGGAATTATTGGAGGAAAGGATGCGTATCTAGAGGTATTCCATGTCCGTTGAGTATTTAGTTGTGAAATTATATACATGAGAAAGTAGTAAATGACAATTATTATAATAATTTCAATTCCGGGCAAATTTTTACATGTACATCGTATATCTCTAACATAGATTATCATTCACGTCAAAGTGACAACTGAAGTCACCAACCTTGTCATGATGTCGATTGTTTCCGCGATATGTGGCATGTCATCAGTTTGAATATGTACGTGAAATTTAAAGACATTGAGCTGAATACACACACAACACACAGACGTACGTATGTACGTGCATATAATATATGTACATATATACGTTTATACATATACACACACACACATGCATACTATTTATAATAACGAAAAAATTCTTCACAAAATTTGTATATATATATATAAGGGATTACCTCGTGTGCATATATATATATACACGAGATAATCCATTATACAGATTGCCCTTATACTCTATTGTGTATTTGCACTAAGTTTTAACGTTACAGCACAACTCCGATGTTTGCAAGGAAGATGTGTAGCGTGTGACCGTCGCATTGCCATGACAGAGAAAGTCGTCATTGCGATACCTGATTAGAGGCCTATACACAATTGCAGAAAGTGTATGGGGGAAGAGTGTATAAGGGAAATACATGTGTACGAGTGGTTCAAGACGTTTCCAAGATGGCCGAAAAAATGTCGATATTGATGAATGTTGTAGGAGACCTGCAACCGGCAAAACTGAGAGGAAATATCACTGAAGTGCGTGCAGCTGTGTGGAGATATCGTTAAATCACCATCCGTGAGATATCAGAGAATGTGCATATAAGTTAAGGTTCAGTTCCGTCCATTATCACTAACGATTTGGGCTTCAGACGCGTGTCTACAATGCTGGTGCCAAAATTGTTTTCATCTGACCGAAAAGACGCTCAGGTTTCAATTGCACAAGATCTCCTTGATAGACAGGATGAAAATTGTTTGGAAACTTAGTATGTATCGCCAAGGTTTGGGGAAAATATAATGACAATTCACTGCCCAGCTTTCTGGTCATGGTCTATGCATCTGGAAATAAGCCAGAACGAGGAAACATAAGGCACATGCACATCGGGCTTCAAGGTCAATTTGTGCCAAGGGCCTTCATTAATCTCTGTAATTTTAGCTTTGTTATTATAGTCAAAGCGTAGCTACTTATATCTATCAATAAATATATAAATAAATAAATATATATATATATGTGTGTGTGTGTGTGTGTGTGTGTGTGTGTGTGTGTGTGTGTGTGGTGTGTGTGTGTGTGTGAGTGTGTGTGGAGGCGCATGGCTTAGTTCTTAGGATGTCATTATCATGATCGTAAGTTTGTGGTTTCGATTCCAGGACCGGGCGACACGTTCCACTCAGCTGGCAAAAATGAGTAACGCTGCGATGGACTGGCGTCCCGTCCAGCTGGGGAACTCATACGTCATAGAAACCTGGAGACCGGGCCCATGAACCTGGCTAGGCTTTAAAAGGGTGCATTTACTATTTTTATTATATATATAATTACCAATCATAATGCGGAAGAAAAGTTTTGTAAAACGGCAAAAAATATCGTTTAAACGCATTCAAAGTGGGAGACAGTATTTGTGTGCATGTTGTTATGCACATAACGTTTTAATTAGCACTGCAAACAAATTGTCATGCACATCAGAAGTTCGTACTTTTTGTCTCGCTTCTTACTTGTCGCTTTTTAATAACTTACATCTTGGTACATATATTTGCTAATACTGACGACGTGTTATCTTCACTCCCCACTTCTGATTTTAATTTCAGCGTACCTCATTTCTTTCTAACGCTTTTATTCTCTTTTCACTTTCGTCTTATCTCTTTGGTTTTAATTTCTTACCTCAGTTCTTTCTTTCTTTCATTATTATCGTTACTTCCATTTCTTTGTATTATTTTTTTTCTTTTCTTTGACGGATATTTTGTCTCTATGTTTACGTACGTTTTTCTTCTACAACGTTTTAAAATTTAATTTCCAATTTTACTTCAAAGTTTTGGTTTTCTAAAAAGTACCTACTTTACTCTTCTATTCTATTACTTTTAAGATTTGTAATTCCCATATGTAAACAAAGTCTATTATATTTTTCTTTTTCTGTATTTTATTAGAGTAGTTCAACAGACCATTGATTACAATCACAGAAAGTTCATGAGGTCAATTGCAAAAGATCTTCATGTCTCACAAGTAACAATCAGATATATTTTTCACAAAGTCATCAGATATAAGTCTTATATGATGAGGAAAGGTCAATTTATCAGCAAAAGTAAAAGGAAAAAAATCACATTACATCTAAAATGTTGTTAAACAACCTGAATTATCCAGCAGAAGATTTGATTTGCATTTTCTCAAACTGCGACCAAGATGAAAGAGTTACCAGAAAAAATGACAGCTGCTTATGTGCAGACCCTTCTGAAGTTCAAAGTGTTATGCATATACAATTTCCTGTCATAATTTTAGGGGTTGTCAAAAATGAAGGACATGTTATTCTTCATTTCTTCTTTCAACAAGGCATTAGATTTACCTCCACCGCCTATATTGATGTCCTGGAAATAATTGTTAAGTCCTGGATAGACAGTGTATACAATGGAAGATCATATGTGTTTAGTAAGACTCTGCCCTATCACACAATCCTCAAGTAACACGGGAATGTTGGCTGAAAATATTTATGATCACATAATCCCTAACATTTCCATTCTTAATTCCCCAGTTCTCAATACATTAGACGATTACATGTGGAGCGTTGCTGAGAGAGAGGGCAATGATTACGCCCATAACACGAAAGATTCTTTGAAATTTGGCATGTGTCGTAGTAATATCCCAAATGAACCAGGGCCACTTGATTCGAACATGTAGATGACTTAGAGCTCATATAGTAGCTGTTAATGAAGCTGACGGAGGCTTTATTGAATAACACTCTAGAAAAGAAGTTAATTTTTATCCTCACAACAAATTCTGATAAAGTTATAATCGGTTATCATGTATCCGTTTATTATAAACATAAATGTACTCGAATGTCTTACGCACCGTATATATATATATATATATATATACACAAATATATTATCCTGTGTTATAGAAAGTTAATAGGGTAATACCGTTAGTTAGAAACTAAGGAATTGGTATACGCAAAACTGCAATACTTTGGGGAGAGATGGAAAACGAGATAAAGAGGATGATCGAAACCTTTACTCTCCACTTCAAAATAGCGAGATGAGGCCTCTTCCTTAGACTATCTCTCTCTCTCTCTATCACTCTCTCTCACACACACACACACAGACAACACAATGGACAGATTTTAGAACTAATGCCCAACCAGTGCAAGGCAGCTAACGGACACTCAACAAATTATTTTGTTGCTTTTAATGCACCCAGATTTACAGATCATCCACCTTTCAGAAGTTCAAAATTGTCAAGTTATTAACCATTCAAACTAATGAGGCATTTCATAGTAAACAGAAACAAAAAAAAATTCTTCATCACTTAATAAAACGTTGCACCCAAATGCACTCAAATAACAAAGAATCGCAAAATAGCAGTGGGATTTATTACTATACATTATCATTCAAGCCATTTTATTCGAAACTAATTGACCATTTCAGTCCTTCTTATGTCGTTGACGTTATGGATGATACATCCGGTGGAGACCTAATGTTAAACCATGCGAAGTAGAAAGTGATTAAGTACATAAATGCAGTTGGAATCTGTTCTGTATTAATTCAAGAAGAAGGGGTATTTAGACTCATCGCAAAGGAGAACACTTAAGCTAGTATGTGAATACGCATAAACATCTTAGCAAACTGAATAGGACTAATGTTTCCAATATTTTACTCCATGACGGGTTCTAGTTCAGTGGATGTGTGCAAAAAGTAAAATATTTTACATTTTGAAAGAAATCATTTATCGCCATGTTTAATAACTTGAACTTGTAGGCCATAAGCAACTGGAATCCTAAATAACGTTACTCTGAAACGCGAATTTTTTAAATTTAGATTTGATATTGTCGGTTTTTTTATAGTTACATTTTTGAATATATCGTATTTGATGTTTTTCGAATTCCGCAGGGCACATACATAGTTTTATAATTCCTTGCCTTAATTCCCCGAGCGCAAGGCAAGTTTGATTTAGATGTATTTAATGCAAAATTGATTTTAGAAAAATTGAAAATGCAGTGTGAAGGAACTATCAATTGTACCTAAATGAAATCCTTTAGCCTATTGATGTAATATCGGAAGTCGATCTTCAAATAATCAGATTTCGCGTCTTCGATATTAGCTGCGAACTTACCTTAAAGTTGTCAAGTATCAGAAAATAAGTTAACGCTTGTGGTACGTGCGCGTAAGTGAAAACATGGTCTGAAAAGTTGTTTTTCGATGACCATAAGAATATACCTTATCAGCATATATTTAGCTGACTCGGGAATCAGCCAAGTGAAAATCATATAGATAATGAAAAGCCAGCAAAGTTTATGTATTCTTTTCTATGAGGCAATTCGTCAGCAGCAGCAGGCCTCCAAAACATGTTGAATGTCTGGGGAGATATAATAAGAATTATTAATATAATACTGAAGACATCCATATAAAGGGGTTATGAAATGACTGACATTACGCTAGGATCTATCGAATACTTTAGTATCACGACGCAATCGAATAAAAAATTCCTCCGCAAACAAAATACTTTCAGATGTTTTTCATTAAAGAAAATGAAGAAAAAAAAAATCGAAAATTATAGTTTCAATTGAACTGACAAATTTAAATATGAGTGATGAAGAATTCACTGCGATCGAGTGCCATCATATATTTGGTGTGAATAATGCGAATCCAACAATCAACTTTTGAAAAAGCTCTCCAATTGTTGATCAAAGGAAAGAGGTGAGATTCTGTGTTGTTATATGGATACACAAAAAGAATACATAAACACACATATACAAACACACACACACAAAAGCGTACATACATATAAACACACATATATGTGCAAACCTATATGTTTGTTGTGCGTGCGTGATTGCGTATGTGTCTAGAGATAGATAGACAGACAGTCAGAAAATTACGACAACAGGCTGCAGATATATAGCAAATCCCTAGACATTGTTACAAAAAAGTTTTACCGTCAATTCAAACAATAGGTCGTAGTCAACTAAATCATAAGTATTAGGATGACAGATGTGAGAAAAGGAAAGAGATTGAGAGAGAGGGTAGAGAGAAAGAAAGAAGAATTGTAATGATATTGTATTACATTTCATCAGTTTCTTATAAATCAAATATTTCACCAACAGACGGTCAGCTTGTTGAGAAAAGGCTTTTTCTTGGAGTTGCAATTTCGGACATCCATTATTTAAGCAATCTGAAAAACTGCATTCTTCTGCTAGCGCTCATGTCTTTACTACTATAATTTTTTCAGAAGGCAAGCCAATTTCAGGAAAGTGGATGGTGACATCAAACCATGTTATTATTTCATAGAACTTTATTTTCTCGACACTGAGATGCTGAAAAGCAAACTTACTTATGGGGATGTTGGGCTTAGAAAATATAAGAGATAAAAGAAATACGCTTTGAAGTACAAAGTTACATGTCACATGAACAATATATGGGCAGGGAGCAAAGAAAGGAACAAAAATGTGTGTAAGGGTGAGTGATAAGGATAAAAGGAAGAACATCAGAGGATGGCATATGAAATAACATGAACATATAGAGAAAGTATAGGTAAACATGCGTTTATGCAGCACTACCCGTGATAAAAATAGCCTTCAAAAGTCCATGTGCAATTATGGTAGACCAATCAGCAGCGAATACTTAGTATGGACCCAAATACTGCAGTTGCCACTGCACATGACGCCACTGTCCTGGCTTACTACTACTACTACTACTATACTACTACTACTACTACTACTACTACTACTACTACTACTACTACTACTACTACTACTAATACGACTAATAATAAAATGATAAAATAATAATAATAATAATAATAATAATAATAATAATAATAATAATAATATAATAATAATAATAATAATAATAATAATACCGATTTCGCTGATGCAGTACGAGGCAGTGGCTGTCATGGCTTCTGTCTTAACTGATTGGAAGTTTCACCCTGTAAAATGTACGGTCTTGGTATAAAAGAGTGAAATATTCTGCTAAATACCACAGATTTGCTAATCAGTTACTTGATCTGAACCAGATGAACATGTCCCTTAGTGGTGATGACACAAGTCGAACGGGATCTATATACATTGGAAGCTACAACAAAAGAATTGACAGAATTTTAGAAAGTGATATGGTCGCTGAAAAGGTCTTTCAAAACAACGAACTCAGTACTTGAACAAATCTGGACCCCTATGAAGAAGTCACCGGACCCTGCAAAAGCTAAGCAATTGGAAGGCGCCGGGGCACGATAAGATACCCAAACTTTGGTTAAAATACCTCTGGGGAATACAAAGAGGTGGCTGAGAAAATATATGAAACTGCTGATACGGCCAGAGACAATGCCTGAAATGCCCACGAAAGGGTAGACCACCCTAATGCCCAAATCCACTGAATTAACAAACCCACAAAATTACAGACCTATAACTCGTCTCCTTAGAATTCCTAAAGCCATTACTGCAATAAAATCGCAGATAATGCTCAAGCATCTGGCAGAAAACAACTTATATCCAGAAGAGCAGAAGGGATGCTACAAGGGCTCATACTGCTGTAAATATCAACCAAAGATCAATGAAGCTATAACTGAAGAAAGAAGAAAGGTCTAAGTATGTCCTGGATACATTACCGAAATGCTTTCGATAGTATTCACCAGACATTGATCTTAGAAACTGTAGCCACGAACAAGATAGCACCAATAATCATAAAAAATATATAAAACATTCCATGAATAAATGGCAGACAGTGTTACAGCTCCAGACAAATGTGGGGCTCATAAAAAAACAAAGCCATCCACATTAGAAGAGGAATGAAATAAGAGAATTAGACCAAAGCCAGACATATAAATACTTAGGAATCACTGTACTAGATACGATGCAACGCATACAAATGAAAGAGAGCAGAAGAAAGGAATATTATAGGCGAAGTAGATTAATACTGAAAACAGAGCTCAATGCGAAAAACAATATAATAAATATGAACACTCTAGCCGTCCCTGTTATAAGTTACGTCTACAATATTATTGACTGGGCTCTCAATAAACTAATCAAAATAGACAGGAAAGCATGAAAAATAATGACAGGGTTCAGATGCGCTACCTAAAATCTGACGTAGAAAAGTTATATATACAGCGTATTTAAGGTCGTGTAGACTATATACAGCTAGAAAATTACATAATAACCACATGAGAATTCAGAAATACGTCTTTCAGAAGCAAGAAAGCTGATGCAAATAGCCACGAAACACGAACAAATTAAAACACTGTTTTTTCTGTCTTTAAGGAAGCTGAAAAATACAAACAATATATCATAATACCTAACAACTAGAAATGAAAAGAAGACAGGACAAGAGCTGTAAAACAACTGAAATTTAAATTAAAACTAGAACAGCAACGGATCATGAATAACCGATGACAATAAAAGCCTATACGTGGAAAATATAAAGTTAATATAGAAATGAAATAAATAGACAAAGCAAAATGACAACGATAGCTGAGAATATCAGGGCTCAAAGCAGAGACTAAATTATGTTTAATTGCATCACAAGACCAATGCCTTTCCACTAGAAATCAGAAAACATACATATTGGAAGGAAATACATGTAACTGCAGAATATCAAATTGTGTCTGGCTAACTGACTAAGAAAAATATATTCACAATACAGGAATCCAAAACTATGGAATAACAACAAAAACGATGATATAGAAACACGCCAGAAAAGGTGACAGAAAACGAAAAGGTAACCACAGGATATGCTTATACAGAGATAGAGAAATCTATATTGATAAGCAGGATACATGTGTCAGTGATCACGATGAAAAATGTTTTCTAACTGATATATCAATAACAGCGGTTGACAATGTATCTCTAAAAGAAAGGAAGGCATTTTCAAAATACAAAGATTTGGAAATAGAGGGAACTCGAATGTAGAGCCTAAAAACATAAATAATTCCTATTCTAGGAGTCGAAATATGGATGATAACAAAAGAAAAGACATAACAAAAACTCCAGGACTTCCAAGAACATAGTGCCTGAATAATATATCACTACTAGGAACCGCACACATCCTAAGCAAACCACCTTCAATACAGTGAAAATAGAATCGCCACAACAAACCACCACGCAAACGCAAGTCACACGGAGCTGCCATCGGTAATTCAGTGAAATGATGTGATAAAAATACGTCTACTGAATATAATAATAATAATAATAATAATAATAATAATAATAATAATAATAATAATAATAATAGACATGACAGAGTTGGAACCTACATACATTGGAAGCTATGCCAACATTATGGAATAACAACAGAAAAAAGATGGTATAGGCACACACCAGAAAAGGTCACAGAAAACGAGAAAGCAACCATACTCTGGGATATGCCGATACACACAGATAGAGAAATTAAGGCCAACAGACCAGATATAGTTGTCAGAGATCATGAAGAAAAAAAATGCTTTCTAATTGATGTATCAATACCGGCAGATGACAACGTGTCTCTAAAAGAAATGGAGAAACTCTCAAAATACAAAGACTGGAAATAGAGGTAACTAGAATGTGGAACCTGAAAACAGAAACAATTCCTATCATAGTAGGTGCATTAGGCATGATAAAAAAATATTCAGACAAATACATAACAAAAACACCAGGACTTACAAACACATATAACATACAGAAAATTGCACTACTAGGCACTGCACACATCCTATGCAGAACACTTTCCATACAATAACCATCAGAGCATCACAACAAATCACAGCACATACCCAAGGCACACAGAGCTGCGCTCGGTAGTGAAGTGAAAGCACGCTATAAAAATAAAACTACTGAATAATAATAATAATAATAATAATAATTACAACAACAACAACAACAACAATAACAACACCACCACCTACACCACCAACAACAACAACAACAGCACCACCAAAACCACCACCACCACCAACAACAACAACAACACAGACCATAAAGACAGGCGGAATTTGAACTCGGAACATAAAGACAGACGAAATACCACTAAGCATTTCGCCCGGCGTCCCAACGTTTGTTATTTTTTTATTGCTCACATGGAGCTAATCATAGAGGGGACAATCAAGGACAGACAAAGGGATTAAATCGATTACATCGACC
Source organism: Octopus sinensis (assembly GCF_006345805.1). Classification (NCBI taxonomy): domain Eukaryota; kingdom Metazoa; phylum Mollusca; class Cephalopoda; order Octopoda; family Octopodidae; genus Octopus; species Octopus sinensis. The sequence continues at coordinate 2,708,792 of NC_043015.1, forward strand.
CTAGCGCGTAACTGGTACTTAATTTATCGACTCCGAAAGCAGGAAAAGTAAAGTCTACGTCGGCAGAATTTGAACTCAGAACATAAAGACATACGAAATACCTATTTCCTTACTACCCACAAGGGGCTAAACACAGAGAGAACAAACAAGGACAGACAAACGGATTAAGTTGATTACATCGACCCCAGTGCGTAACTAGAACTTATGTAATCGACCCTGAAAGGGTTAAAAGGCAAAGTCGGCCTTGGCGGAATTTGAACTTAGAACATAACGTCAGACGAAATACGACTAAGCTTTTCGCTCGGTGTGCTAACGTTTCTGCCAGCTCGCCACATTTTATTTGAAGCATTATTGCTAATGGTTATCAAGGCATTTTATTAATGATATCATTATGTGTAGTGTTTGTATAACATTCCCTTTCAAAACTTCCCAATTTATTGTATACATAGCATGCGTATGCATGACGTCAATGAGCAAGTTATGAAATACGGTGCTTTAATATGGCTTTTGAAATAAGTAATTCATATTTTCTTCTTCTCGCGAGGGAGATAACACATATGTTTGGTTGTTCACCCACACATAACCGTTCCAGTTTTGACATTCTTTTCGCCCTCACCGCTGTAACACTGCCTCTATTCTCCCCGAGTTTTGTAATTGAACTGTTCTTATTGAATTTCTGGTAATTTAATGCTTGTTCGGCTTGCGTATGTCGAGAAAGACTATAGTTTAGGAGAAATTCAGAGACACAATTTGCAAGATATAATCTTACTACTCTAGTGATTCAAAGTATGATCTGCCATAAACTAACAATATACATGATACGAATTTACTGTGATATAAAAAAAAATATATCAATAATTTTAAGGAGTAGAAGAAAATTTGATATAATGACGGGAGAAAAGCCGTAGACGAAAAACAATATTTATTAATAAAATTTCTTGTATACATTTCTGTAATCTACCGTGAATTAAGTTTGAGTGAATTATCCATCCCTACTAATTCGCTTAATATTCAAAGTTCAAGCTTCATAAATTAATCCACCAACATTTGAACATGTGGAAAATTTGAGTTAAATTTGTGTTTGTCTTGTTTTAGTTTTCACTTTTTTAGTGCTGCATATATCGTAAATATGGAGTTTTCTGTAGTGTAAGAGATGATAGCAATGTAGTGTGCCAATAACATTTGAGAAGAACTGTATTTGCCGACCGATTTCTTCTCATAGAAACTAGTTTGTGCTCCATTATAACTATATTATGAAGCTTCAGTAGTACACTGAGAATAATAAGGTTTTTGTCCTCAATCAGAAGAAACTAAATATATCAGCAAGCGAGATACAGCAGCTCATTTATCAGGAGGCCATACGAACATTACGTATGTGTTTGTACAAGTTCCGTCTGTGTTACGTACATGAACGGAATTGTGGTCACAATTATTACGTTGCAATATTCTCCTCGGCAAGATGTACAATCCGAAAACTTTAGGTATTTTGTCCACCATTCTCACGACTCTGCCAATTCACCGCTCTTCATTTAATGCTTAAGTATTCAACGAATACCCTGAAGAATGTTGATTGCCTTACGCAATGTGTGTATGTTTCTACTGGAGAATACGAAGAGGCAATTGCAAATTCAGTTATGATACATAATTCAGGTATTATGTAATTTTCAATGACTAGGACTTGGGGGTATCACGTATGTTTGAATGATATATCCACTGTGTATATCCATATCCTCACTAACCCGTATCTTTCAAGGAATTGTTGCTTTCTGTATTGGTTAAGAAGTAGTCTCTCTAAATGGGAAGTTCCGAATAGATATCGATTTCTTTAAATCATTTTAGTGCAGCACACAATTATAAATATTACATTTCATTATATTATTATGATGTAGCTTAAAGTATAATAGAGTTTCTAATAGTAAAATAGGAATACATGTATGTTAGGCGGTAGGATAATATCTTCAGTGAAAATAAGGTGATATTAAATGGCAGGGCTTCTAATATAACAGATGAGTATATATAAGATACAAGGGTATATACAATGAGTATATATAAAATACAACCCTTCTATCTGCAGTGAAGAAGCGACAGATACGTAGAAATCAATGTAGAATCAAATGGAGACGTTGCGTATCGGTTTTTATATTGTCTTCGGTGCACCTTATCGCTACTCCCCGGTTATGGTGTATAATACATATGCACTTATATCGTACATGTTCCGAGTTTAATTTTCATTATAAATTACAACATTTAAAAGCGTGTCTGTTTTACAGTTTCTTTGAAGATGATATGCATGTCGTCTTGCTTTGTTAGGTATTTGATTTTGCTTGTGAGTATATTGTAGAAAATATGGGCACAAGCCAAAATACACCATGCAAGTTCACAGCACACCAAGACATTTTAGTAAGACCCTCAAAACGCCAGTATGCGACAAAATAATCAATATCCCCAAACAACATGCATCTTCTCTCTCCTTTTTCGTCTGCTGTGATATAAGTTGAAATCAACCTCGGTCAGTATCTACCGTTTTCAATCCGTGTTTCTTTAGTTACAAAACACATTTTCTCCAGCTGAAGAAAAGTACACGACAGTTTCTACTCTTCTTCCCACAGATGTCAAAATCTCCTCTACTGAGAGGAATTTGTGAAGGTGATTCCCCCAGTATCGAAGATGCCAGTAAAGCAAGAATAAAAAAGAAAGGAGTGTTTTCCTTCATAAATATTATTTTCTTTAGTGAATTCATGTTCCTTTTGGAACCATAGTCGCATAGGTCTGAATACGTTTATATAGCATAGCTTTTGATTTGTATAAAGTTAGGCGTTTTCAATAAACATAGGTAAATGCGCAATATGCACATTGAAGCTTAGACAACTCTTTTATTGCTAGCAGTATACATGACATTTCAATGGTTAGAACACGCTAGTAAACATCAGCAACTCATATCTCTAATCAAGGAATGAAACGGTTCACACTTGTATAGATTATAGAAAAGTAATGATAAACAGGAAAAATAATGCAGCAACACACGTGCACATGAGTATGACTACGTATGAGTCACTCAGAACACTCGACATTTTGGTAATACGTGATATTAGCAACAATGTCATCTTTTGAAGTATTTTAACTGTAAAAAAGTGACCATAAATAAAACTGCATCTCTACTAGTTACGTCTACTGACACACGCTTTGGACCGCACAAATGCTAGCGATGTTAATAAAATTCAAAAACTGGATTACGATGATGACAAAAATGTATCTAAGCCAACTCACTTCTAAAAATCATCCAACACGTCTACAGAATTCTCTGCCGTAACAACATCGTATATAAAATTTTAGTTAGCATTGCGTAAACAATTTGTATGTCGTTGTTATTAACAACAATACATATTTTGTTGGCGGAATTTGTGTTTTTGCGTTCGACGACATCTACTCAAATCAAATTAATTGCTTCATTGTTAAATGAAACGGAAATATCTAATCGTCATGCACTTATTATAAGAATTGTATTTTCCGAACGATTCCTTGAAGAAGAAACGGCTATGGTTTGCATTATAACTACATTATGAAGTAACACTAGTACACTGCGAAGAATTGCCTTTTACTAACAAAGGAAACGCCGAACAGTTCAAAAAGCGACGTGAAAAACTTTTCATATGTCAGGAGGCAATAGTAATATTTCGTAAATATTCCGTAGGAAATATTGATTCAGTTCTAATTTAATTTCAGCTGTTTTGTATATAAACCACAAGTAACAAGTGAAGACTATTGCATTCAACCTATGTTATACATTAACAAGTAAAAACATTGACACAGAAGAATAGATAATATATTTAATTTAACAAGAAATAAATACTACTATTATAAAATGTACAGAATGTTAGAAGAAATCTGGATGCATTTATCTTACCTGTGTTGATAGGCGTGTCTTTCATTCAAAGACTTCAGGGAGTATTTCGAAATACGAACGCATCTCAGTAGACGGCAAGCACACATACGCATACACACAAAAAGACACACACACGCACACATATACACACACACTCTGACATACAGACTATCACATGCCATCCAATATTGATGTGTTTACGTCCCTATAACATAGCAGTTCGGCAATAGTATAAGAAACCGATAGTATAAGTACTCGGCTTACAAAAAGTAAGTTCTGAGGACGATATCGACAACTAAAAAACCCTTTAGGGTGGTGCACCTGCATGTTCAAATGTCTATACAAATAAAAGAATAAAGGAATAGAACAGAAGAATATATTTATCTACCTATCTATCTATCTATCTATCTATCTATCTATCTATCTATCTATCTATCTATCTATCTATCTATCTATCTATCAATCTATCTATCTATCTATCTATCTATCTATCTATCTATCTATCTATCTATCTATCTACTTATCTACCTAGCGGCTATCTATTGATTAAATCTTCCATGCGTTAACATGTACCGCCTTTCATTTAATTAAGATATACTTGGGCCCCAGAGTAGCATGGATATTTACCAGTTCCGTGGTTCCACTTGGTATACAACATATGTAGCTCGGATATTATCTAATCCATCTCTTGTATAGATAAACATATACATATATATATATATATATATTTATGGATTAAGTAACAAACGAAAATATGACATACTTGTGTGTCTTTTTTATTTAGCCCTGAAAATATTATGTATTTAACGCAAGCACACGTTAATTTTTCACACACACACAAACACATATATATGGTAGATAATTTCATAAATAAGGCAGTTTTCTAATATTTGCTGAATTTGTTAAAATTAAAATAAACAATGTTCTAATTTGCATCCAAAATATAATCTCCTTCTACAATGTCATCCCGTCTATGTGGCAGACTTGCAAGACCCTTCTGCAAAACTTCACTTCTCCGCGGCGATAAACTCTCCTGCAGTCCTGTTCTGATATCGTTTGCAAAATTCCTACTTATTCCGTCCAAATGAATTTAAAGGGTGCGGAATAGCTAACGATCATATGAGGCAATCTTTACCAAATATAGTGCATGGGGCATCGTCTCCCATTCAAACTGCTCCAGCCTTTGGAATGTTATCGTCGCTGAATGGGGCCGAGGATTATCTTGATGGAATGAAACTTTTCGTCTTGAAACCAAACATGATTGTTTACTTATGGCGCCTACTTATGCCGCCCAAGCTGAACGCTATAGATCACCTTTGTTATCGTTTACTTTGAGTTTAAATGTTCAAAATGGACTAAACATTTCGTATCCCACCAAACAAATAACAAGGTGGGTGAAAACCCACTTTAGCCTGAGGTGCGTTGTTTCTCCTTTCCCTACATACTCGCTCCAGCGCTTGACATTATATTGAGAACCCGTTTTTCGTCACTAGTCACTATTCCGTCCATAAAAGGTTCCTTTGTCTGACGTAACAACAAAGGAGCTTTGAAACACTAACTGTTAAAATAAATATGCACTCTTCAAAGTATGCACTAAGAATAAGTGCAAGTTAATATATATACCTACTTGCATAGCAAATTGATACAGTGAGTTTTTCCCATTCCTCTCCGACCTTCGTTTCATGCAATAAAAAAAGTCGTATTATTTATGGGAAGACCCAATATATATAATGATACGTATACAAACTATATATATCCATGCTCACACACACACATAATTGCGCAAAAAATAGTGGTTGTTAGTGATTAGTGGAGGAAAGTTAATTGCATTGCTGTAGCTCAGAATTATGGGAATGATTTGCGGAGCTGTTCACATTTTGTAATATGACACAAGAAAATACCTGCAATTTTGTCTGGCATTTTGTCTCGGATTTTTCGTGTAATTTTCTTTTTATTTATAATGCTTGCATAAAATAATGCTAGAAACGGATAAGAAATTCGAGATTCCATGTCTTATCTTGAGTGATAAAAATCAAGTTTGCTTCACATGAAAGAAGTCAAGAGATGATATATGAAAACGTTTTACACGCAGATATCATACTTGAAATATAATTTAAAACTCTGCATGGCATTGTATTACGTTAAATAACTTCCTACAGTTTTGTTTTCTAAGATATTATGTATTTGAAACATTTCAATATTTTGCAGAATAATTTCTCTGTCAATCTTTTTTACTTTGGCTGTAATAGTTTGGTTATAGGAAATAAATTTGCTCCGAAGCTTGTGGAGATTTATACATATAATAGATGAAATTAATTATGTTGGAATCATTTGTTTTATTCATTTCTATATTTATTGTTTTATATCTGAAATTACATACAACATTTACGTTGCCTCCAGGCAGAAAGAAAATATTTTATGTATGTTTCTGAACCATTTACTGTTTCCTTTTTGTGTAATATTTAATTGTTGCCAGTCTAAAGTTTTGTATTTCATAATGCTGTTAACGTGCTATGGAAAGAGTTTTCTATTTGAAGAAATCGCTTGGAGAATACAGTTCCTTTGAGTAACATCAGTGCATCACATTGTGACTGAAATTAGTCAGTTAACCAATAGAAGATTACACTGTGTAATATATGATGAATTTATGAAATGAATAGTCAGTGAAAGTAGCCAATCAAGCGAGAACCTATAAAATTCGTAAGAAAAATCACAAAGCATTATGTCTGACGTTCTGACAAGACTGGTGAAACCATTTTCAAGTGAAAAGAAGAAAACAATGTAACCACGCCATGCAAGCCTTCAGAAGTGGTAGCGAAAACCCACGATTCAAAGGTATTATTTTAAATTGTACATATTTTAAAATGTATTATGTCACACTTACAAACATTCATAGACACATACACAGATATGCACATGTGCATACATATATTAATTGCTTATGAAACGTGTTCGATCATATGCGACCTGATGACTTTGGAACATTTTCGTTGTTCTTTATATGTTCTACAATTTAAACAGTACTAAATGAACGAAAATCGATTAGAGAAAAACGCATTTGTTTTGAAGCAATGATTGAATAAACTGATCAAAATATTTTCGGCCCTAACAAAAATTATTTCTCTATTATATATGTAGGAGTCACCCATTACTTCAAAACACCAATAAAGTTGAAAATAGCATCAGAGGAAAAGAGATTACATTTTATTTCCTCTTACTTCTTACAAAGAGAGGTGTCTGATTTTTAAAAAGTCCTCCCATCACTCTCATTGACATTTCTAGATCTTTCGTTTAAAAACGAAACATCGCTAAGTCAATGCAAGTATGTTAGGAAGGCAATAAACAAACTTAAAAATAAAAGCGGTCTCGTAAGGTTTAGGCAATATAAATACACTAATATTGATTATTGGCGATAAGCAGAAAGGCTAACGGATACGAAAACTACAGGATAGAAAGGAAGCCAAAACAAAGTTACCCAATCGCAACGAAATTTTAGTTTTCAAGGCAAAGTCATTTTAGGTTAAGTATTTGGGAAAACACATATTTAAATTTCCATCTCTTTTCGAAGTGTTACTGCACCAATATTTTTTGCTCCAGGAAAATTAAGCCAAACGCGGTGTAATTGTTGTTTTTGGTGAAAAATCATAGGACTACAACTATTATAAAGTATACAACATACGTTATTGGCAAATGACACCATATGGAAATTTATCGTTTGTAAACAAAGGAAGTAAATGAGATTCTATAGCTTATAAATGTACATATTAAGCGATGCAGTTTTAATTTCACATCTACTCTCGTTTTAGTTAAGTTTGGGATATGAAGTCCCGGAAAGAGAAAGTGGGGCCTAATATGTGTTATTTAAATTTTTTCATTTGACACGTGACTGGATTCCGTTGACCACAGTACTCGTTATCTGCTTTAATTCATCTAAGTTGATAAGCTGGAGAGAAGTGCTGATCCAGAGAAAGCTAATCTGACAATGTGCAAAGCAGGAGAAGATTCATCAAGTAATATCTTCTGATGCGGTGCATATTCTGTGAAGCCAGTAGTCCTAATAATAATAATAATAATAATAATAATAATAATAATAATAATAATAATAATAATAATAATAATAATCAAAAGAAGAAGAAGAATGAGGATAGGAGTGGGCGAAGAAGCAGAATAAGAAGGAGAAGAAGAAGAAGAAGAAGAAGAAGAAGAAGGAGGAGAAGAAGAAGAAGAGAAGAAGAAGGGGAAGAAGAAGGGAAAGAAGAAGAAGAAGAAGGAGAATGAGAATGAGAAGAAGAAGTAGAAGAGAAGAAGAAGAAGAAGAAGAAGATGGAGAAGGAGAAGGAGGAGAAGAATAAGAATAATAATAATAATAATAATAATAATAATAATAAGAAGAAGAAGAAGAAGAAGAAGAAGAAGAAGAAGAAGAAGAAGAAGAAGAAGAAGAAGAGGGGGAAGAAGAAGCGGGATAAAATATGGAAAATAAAAAAAAAGCTCCATACATCAAAGAAGTTTCGTAGGAGGTCAAAGAAAACAACGAAACGGCATAGAAACAAAAACCCTTGCCGAATAAAACCGCATGAAGAACGGACATGCTTCTTCCAACATGATTGAGAATTCAAAATAAACACTTTTTCTATAGAAAGTTAAACAATATATATATATATATATATATATATATATATATATATTAATTGTGAGCGGCTAATTACCTGGATCTTCAATTTTTCCTTGATATAGATTTGACGTATGAAATGCGGCAATCACTAACGAACTACGAAGAAGAAATACAAAAGCAATCACCAGATTTTACTCCACGAAATTCAAAGAAATTTGCGATATAACCTTTTTCCGTATTTATCTGATAGTACAACATGTAGTCTCTTTACCTACGGTACTTATGCGCTACATCAATGTGATTTTCGGTATGTGCACTTTAAAGTCTCCATAGACCGGACTCTGTTTATTCTTACACCTACATACATAACGATCAAATTGAAAACTAACATATCACTTAGAACGTTACGATGCATTACAGTGATAAAGAGCTGTTACTTTAAGAGATTTACCTAAAATATTAGAGAAAGCATCATACCGCTATATATAGTGATTCCTATAATATATTACTAGTAAACATCTCGTAACAATAAAATGTCGCCATTTTAAAAATCATTACGATATTGAGAAATAATGAAATGTTTGCAAAGTATAGATTATACAGTGCACACTCTAATGGCCCATTCACAGACAAGTGATTGAGTCATAAATTGGTATTTATTTGTGTATAAATTCCTGCTGACCTCCTCTTACTTGAAGTAATTTTTGCTTCGACAGTACTTAGTTTTCCGCCAGCTATTACGTGGCTTCTTCACGGTCATGGCTTCAACGAAGGATTTTCTAGCTTATCTTACGTGGTATTTCATTTAATAAGTTCTTTTTTTCCTTTCTGTTTCCTTCAAATTGACTGACAAAGAGGAAGCAATGAACACGGGGTTAATCTGCAATTTGAACTGAAGTAGATTATTCAGAAAATTGTGAAGAATATTAATGCAGCTTTTGTTTTCCTGTAATATTTATTTTCTTTATATTCTTTTGTTTTATGATATTCCAAACACACAATGTTTCTCTAAATATTGATTATATTTCAAGACTTGGCCGATATTTATTGTAAATGATATATTCTCGGTGTTATTACTAATATACCGAACTAAGTATATTAACAGTACATATTATGTCGATTGTGTATAACTGAAGTGGAAAATCAACCGAGGCGCAAATTCTACAAAGAGAGGTGTGACATTAAATTAGTGAATCTGAAACATTTAAAAATGATTTTCACCCTTTTGATCCGTTATCTCCGGTAAATGGTTGTGATAACATTGATCTTTAACTTCAGCAAATAGCTAAACATTTGTAAGAATGTGAATATAATCGATCGAATCGCCTCCAATATATTGCTGATAATTATTTAATTACTGTAACAAACGCGAGAAGGTTAATAATAAAAGTGAATGCTGGTGTAAATTTAAAGTATTAGTTTAATGTGTGTTACTGAATTCAGCTGATATTTTAGTGATGATTTATAATTTTTTTTTCAAAATTACTATAATTATATTCATGAAAATATCTGGAAGGCTTACAATTTTTTGTACGAACGTTCGTGGATAAAGTTCTGTACAAATGTGTATCATCCCTAATATGTTGATATTAGTGCAAGTTATCCATTTTGCAGGTATAAAAAGAATTTAATGTGTGGTAAGTAGCTTGCTAACCAACCACATGGTTCCGGGTTCAGTCCCACTGCGTGGCATCTTGGGCAAGTGTCTTCTGCTATAGCCCCGGGGCGACCAATGCTTTGTGAGTGGATTTGGTAGACGGAAACTGAAAGAAGCCTGTTGTATATATATATATATATATATATATATATATATATATGCATGTGTGTCTGTGTTTGTCCCCCTAGCATTGCTTGACAACCAATGCTGGTGCGTCCCCGTCACTTAGCGGTTCGGCAAAAGAGACCGATAGAATAAGTACTGGGCTTACAAAGAATAAGTCCCGGGGTCGATTTGCTCGACTAAAGGTGGTGCTCCAGCATGGCCGCAGTCAAATGACTGAAACAGGTATAAGAGTAAAAGAGTAAAGAGTAAGAGTAATACAAGTGTGTAAAAGAAAATGAAAAGTTGAGTATCCGCCACATTCGTATTGGAAGACATTCCTTATGTCTCACAGGGACAAAATAACAAACAACTCACCTATATATCATACGTGATATATGATTGAATAATTCAACAAACGGTGAGGCTCCGTATAATGGAAGGAACTTTACAAGCAAATATATATGTCTCGTTTCATATTCAACTACTGATGAATTAACTGAACATGCTTGTAGAAATAGACAACAGTCTCTCATATTTCGTATACTTTCTTTTACTCTCTTTTACTTCTTTCAGTCAATTAACTGTGGCCATGCTGGAGCACCGCCTTTAATCGAGAAAGTACTTATTCTTTGTAAGCCTAGTACTTAGTCTATCGTTCTCTTTAGCCGAACCGCTAAGTTACGGGGACGTAAACACAAACACACTCTCTCAGTTTCTTTCAGTTTCTGTCTGCCAAATCCACTCACAAAGCTTTAGTCAGCCCGAGGCTATATTAGAAAACACTTGCCCAAGTTGCCACGCAGTGGGACTGAACCTAGAACCACGTGGTTGGTAAGCAAGCTACTAAGCACCCAACTACTCCTGCGCCTATAGCTACTTACCACACAGCCACGCTTGCGCCTATGAGGAAATTGACAATGCATTGTTTCATGCCATTAAAAACATGAAATGCCTTATATTTCTATTCTTTTGCAGTGTCTTAACGGTGGAGAACAAATAGTTTTAGCTGGTTAATTCATAAAATAAGATGTACAGAATCAATTAATATTAGATTCTCTATTGCTTGATATTTTTTAAACTTAGGTACACCTACATATCTTGCAAAAGCTGAAATTAGAACTGTCTGATTTAATTCAACAATTTGCATGTCAAGGATATTAAGACGCTGTATTAAGTCCCCCGTTTTTAATCAATGTGAAGTGAATTTTGATCATTGATGTTACATTTTAACAACGATATTGAAGAATTATTTTTTTAATAAGAGTGTCCCCGAAAATGATATTTATGGAAGTACTTTTTCTAACTGAGAATTAACTAGAGTATTTGAAAAAAAGCAATCCATAAAGAATAATTGCTAGGGATATATCATATCTCAAACTATCTATTTTTTGAGAACACTATACCTGATGATTAAGCGTAAAACGTCAGCTGTTAATCGGTCATTATGCCCAGCGGGAATTATAGACGCAATATATTATAAACAACCGAGTAATTGATGCAAATTCCTAAAGTTGATCCTTAAAATGTTTTTTTTTTTTTTGGAGAACATATCACAACAATCTATCTAAGGCGAATATTAATTTTCAGTTTCACCGATTACCTAATTTTGCGTCGGAAGTGTTAAAATTACAAACTTTAACATTTGGAGGACCTTAAAAGTATAACTTACTGACAACTATGTATAAGTTTAGCAAAAACATTACTGGTAATATCCCACACACATATATATGTATATTCACTTAATTTTATTACTGTCAATCGGTCAGTCCAAAACCTTCTGAAATTATCTGCAAGAAACAACATGAGTTTTGAAAATAGCTAATAAAAAACGTTGTAGAAGAGAACATAAACTAAAGTTTCTTAGTTATTTTATTGTTTCAGTTACCTATAACTGAGACAGTTGTGCTCTCAACTACCCAATAAATATAGATTCAATGTTCAACCAACAACTTACTTTGGCTCGCGTTACAACTGGCTACAGAAATTGTTCACCTTCTCACACTTCACTGACTCAAATCAACACACTTTCAAATACTTAGGAAAATATTCCTCATCAGATTACGCACGAATTCTTCTAATAAATTCTGTCCTTTCCTGTGATCAATGTCTTTGCACGAGTACTTTACATTGCAAACAGCTTGCAGATGTATTATTTCTAGTGCTGGAAGGCATTTATTGGTGAACTCTTATTTGCATTCAGCATAACAGTATCCACTTTGTTTTCATTGACTGCACAAGTAATGCAGCCGTCCACATAATTTTAAATTGCTAACATGCACACAATTGTAAAGATTACCAATAAAGATACAGAAAAAAAAACGTAGCTAAATTATCTTATCCTTCAACAGAATATTCATCGATGATATCCGTGTTAATTACATTTGGTGTTTTTCTCTGTCTGTCAGGATGAATGAGAAAATTCAATATTTGCTTAATTATATTACGTAACAAATTAATATAATGATTTCGTTTCTGTCGTACAGGTGACACCTGGGGCATTTCGCTGAAGGCTATGTGAAATGGAACCATTTATTTCTTAATGATATTCATCAATTCTATGCTCTTGAACGGTATTGGTGACAGAATTGGAAGTAGGGTTGTGAATTAACAACTTCTCTTAGGTAGAATCCGGACGGATAGTTGAAGCTATCCTTACACATTGCAGTCTTTAATTCTCTATACATAGAATCTGTGACTAATAACAGCCTTTAGTATTTCTCAATGAAGAGAAAATTACCGTTTTCAGTGACACATTTGTCTAGAAGTATTATATACCGTTTACATATTTCCGTTCTGTAATGATCTCAAAAGAAACCCAAATATGGAGATAGAAAATAGGGCTCCAATTTGAATGGAATTCATATTGGAAAGATGTTATGCAATGAATCACCCAACACGTTGAGTTAAAGGTGTCGCTTTTAATAACAAAATTAAATAACGTTGGAAAATAGCTGTTACCAATTATCGGAACACTCATTATCAGCTAGATGAGCGTTTCATAATCACAATTATCATAATCATCACGTGTAGCATCGGCATCAAATAGGGCTTCATAATATTCAATGTCATATTCAATTTTCTGTTTAACTTTGTATTCAAGAATGCAAAAGTTCTCTTTCTTAGATTATTCCTGCATTGTAAGTGTGTAAAACTAGATCTCGTCCACTGCTTTGTTATCATTTCTCATTATATTATGAATGTTTGAGATGGAAAATTTAAACCATAATGCAGGGAAAGCAGGGCTTACGAATTATAGCATTCATTATTCACTGATTTTGTCAAATCACGTTCTTTGTATAGAATTACATAAAACAGGAAAACGTTGCTTGATCTGGGTAAGAGAGGAGTCAAACAATTGTCAAACTATTCTACCGAGTTGCCTCCTTTAACGTAATTCTGTGATATATAACTACATGTGTTACAAACAAATTATGTTTAAAATCATTAGTGACATCGCGGAAGTGAAGTTATAATCATCAATACAAATAACTATTTCAAATTTAATTTTGTTCTATTTCTACAAATAATGATATATCTGCCATAAACGAAGATTATTAGAAATACAAAAAAAAGCAAGGTCAAGTTATTGCTATCGATTGTAACAGCTATAGAATTAATTCCTACCGTATAAATGTTTGACACTTCGAAATTCTTTCCCGAAGTCTTTGAATGGAAGCCATATATAATGTGTGCATTTATATGTATGTGTTTGAGATGTTTATGCATTGTTGCGCATTCGTCTGCACTACAATAGCATTTGTGTCAAATTTCGAGCATTCTATACCAATGAAAATTCTAAAGAATATCTATGTAGAGAGTAACGTACTTACATAATCAAAGATGCGCTATTGAATCCAGAGTGAAATATATACGATGGACAAGGAATGAGTAACTGCAAGCAGGTAAAATAACTTGCTATCTTTGGGGGTTAACCATGACAAACTGAAACAGCTGTTTAGTAGTTATGGATGTAGACTACCAGTATATTAAAGGGCGATAAGCACACCGGATTAAATATGGATGATAGAATGTCCAAAATACAATGTGACACCGCAACGTGATACAAGCTCATATCAGTGACGAAAGAAATCAAATTAATTACAAACACAAATACATTAATACCATACATACTAAAGAACAGTTAGGTCACACACATAAATTACGATATAACACTAGCAAAGCCACTAAGATCATACGGTTAGAAATGTATAATAGAAAAAGCAGGACATTTGCCTTCTGCCTTCTTATAATTTTGTAGAAAATATCAACACTTTATTCCGAGATCGATATCATCGAGTGTTAAAGATTATACTTGATTCATAGGTGTCTCTGGATTTCTATTCTGTGAGATGTGTAGCTAAAGAAGGATGAGAAGAATAACTGTAAAAAATGGAAAGTTAAGGGAAATACTACTACTACTACTACTACTACTACTACTACTACTACTACAATTGCTGCTGCTGCTGCTACTACTACTACTATTACTACTACTACTACTACTACTACTACTTCTACTGCTACTCATCATGACCTAAAGTGATTAACAAATTCTGATTCATGGCAATACAGTTTGAATATATATTTTAGGGTGAAAGCGCGTGGCATAGTGGTTAGGGGTATTCGGCTCCTGATCGTAAGGTCGTGAGTTCAATTCCCGGCGGCGCGTTCTGCCTTGAGCAAGACATTTTATTTCACGTTGCTCCAGTCCACTCCGCTGGCAAAAATAAGTAGTACCTGTATTTCAAAGGGTCAGACTTGTCACACTCTGTGTCATGCTGAATCTCCCCGAGAACAACGTCAATGTTACACTAGTTTGTGGAGTGCTCAGCGACTTGCACGCTAATTTCACGAGCAAGTTCTTCCGTTCATCGTATCAGCTGGGACCCTCGTCGTCGCAACCGACGGAGTGCTCCTTTATATATTTTAGGAATGGGAAACAAATACATTACTATGAAATGCAACATCCATGCTTATCAATGCACGAAAATCACTATATAGGAATTAAAATATAATTGAGAAAAGCCAGTTAACTAAAATATGAATATTCAAAGAGGTTCTCATTTTCTAATCTCTGTGCCTTTTAAGTATTGCTGATTTTACTGTATTGAAAGAAATTTATGTAAGATGTGCGCGGCCCCTAGCTTTGCTATTGCTATTTTTCTGTGTGTTATATATATAGTGAAGTCCTGAGGCTCTGGTTATGTATTTGTTTGTATGATATTTAACTATCCGTAAAACTTTTATTATTATAGGGATCAATTCGGTCAAAATCTCCTACATCATCTGCAATTCTATATCTTTTCATTTCTAGATAATATTGTGTATTTTTATACTTAGATTGTAGTCTTTAGGCACAAAGTTAACGTTTCTCTGATACTTTCGCCTTAATGGTCTTTGACAACATTATCTGACCTATTTGCCTTGATATCCTTGTTTATTTTGGCATATTCCAGTGTAGCGATGCTTTCTCATTTCATGAAAACTCCTCCCATATAGCTTTAGCTATTATTTTCGCTACAACGCATAAAAAGATCATTTCATATGAGATAACCTCGCTGTTATTTACGTGTATTGTGTTAAATACTTCAAATTCACTATGTGGATTGGGTGACAGTTAGCGTTGGTGTTAAGAAGCATCTTCCTTAAACAAAAAGAAAATAACATGATAGCGTGTACATTAATGGTCAAAATCATGACGACAGCAGAATATACACTGGAATGAGGGAAATAATAGCACTGAATAATCAGTGAATAATGGCGATTCATATTCACTCAGTTTACAGATAAGTAGCTTGACTACCATCTGTTGCCGTAACACAACTGAAGTCAATTATGATGAGGACAAAATGAACAATGAAACCACATCATCGCCAATAACAACAACCACAACAACAACAAGAAGAGCAATCTCTCAAACATAACCACAGTAGTTAAGACAACTATAATAAATTGTAGTAGATATAGCTGCAGTAGAATCCATGACGGCAGTATAATTCGCAATAGCAGCAATGTCTGCAATATCCAGTAGAGTAGGAACAAACGTAATACCAAAAACGTTGATGGATAAGATAGGTGAACCGATGAACAACAACAACAATAACAACAACGACAACAACAGTGAAAGGAATAAAATAATGATCCCAAGAAAATCCCCACTGTCTGCTGTACGGTTTTTTTCTTTCATGCGCAATACTACTACACAAATGCTTGCCGTAGATGGTTGCAGAATAGGCCAACAAGATAAATGTCATTCAATAAATATCAAGTGCAGAAACGAAGTATTGGCTACTTAATGATTATGATAAAAAGAATGTAATAAGAAGACAAGAAAAACAGAGATATTAAGAATGAGACAGAAAGAGAGAAGGGGAGAGAGAGAGAAGAGAGAGACATAAAGAGGGAGAGATAGAAAAAGAGAGAGAGACAGACAGACAGACAGAAAGGAAGTATTTATATCATATTAACATTCGGTTAGTGAAAACCCACTCAGTAACTAGTTCCGTACACTGTGACACATGGTTGAGTAAATTTCCATTACTGCCAACGCCATACCTAGGATAAATAAGAAATAGTTTGCACCTATTACTGAGATGTAAATGCATAGCGGGTGACTTGTTCTGAGATCGTGTGCTGGAACGAAATCAATTGCAGCGTGGAAGGTATTTATAAGCCATTTAAGAAACACACAAAACCGTTAGATTCACTTCAAAATTTAAATCTAATTTGTCAAAATATTTTCGTCGCTTTGAAACCGCGACCTGTTCACTGACAAAACATGCTGCAAAATGCACCTAACATTACAATAAATCAGTATAGCTGTAGATGACTTCCGATCCGCTCGTGATGCAATTAATCAGCCAACAACTATATCCAGTAAATCCTAAATTTGATAATATTACGTACATTTTCCTTCGTGGCAGGTCGTTAAGATTTAGTACAAAAGACAAGTAAATTAAACGTATACATGTCCACGTATGTGTGAGACAATGATACCACCTGTACGTCGCAGCTATACCGTGAAAAAGTATAAGATAAATTTTATTTATACAAATCCCAAACACCAATACTAATATTATAACAATTATGTACTATGGCGTGCAATGATATACGCTAAAAAATATTGAGAAACGTAGATGCGTGTATTATAGACGTGAAATTAATTCCTAGAAAATATATTAAATCTAAGGAGGAGCATTCAAGAAAATATACTCAATGCGGGAACGTATTTTCTCATGTATTTGTGGGTCCATAGCCAAACGGTGTTCCGTGATGTAGGTATTGTGTTATAAATAGCAGCTAAATTCTTGTACTCCATATTACCGTAGAATGAAAAGAAATATTGTAAAATATTATATAAAGAAGTGAGTAAGGGACACCAAATTTCTTTAGGCACAAGCATTTGAAATTGGAAAGAGAAACAGATTCCCCTAGAACACTGAATATATATAAACGTTTTGAATTGCAGAGAACTAAAGAATTAGAGGCAGAACAAAAGAGAAACACATGGTTTGGGGAAAACGTTAATTCCAATACAATGAGACTAAGTAGAGCAACAGTTTGTGGAAGGAATAATAGTGATTGAAAAGTATAGTAGGTGCTACGAATATATTTGAATGCAAAAAGAGAGCGTTGTGTGCACATACCTCAAGCAATCCAAATAACCTTGCCACGAAGCCAACAATGTGAAATAGCGACGTTATTTTCTGCAACGAGGGAACATAATCTCTGAAACGCTAAAAGTTTTAATTCCCAAATTCAAAAACATGGTGGTTATCATCCCTAAACTTAACTGATGAGATTTTTCTCCCATTTTCCATTATAGATCGCCTTAAGTACAGCATTGATGTAAAGATAAAAATGAGGCAATTTGCAAAATTTTATAGGACCGAGATTTCTTCAACTATCACGAAAATGGATTAATACAGGTGTTTAAAAGAAAGGAAATCGACGGTAATTTCCGCTGCTGTTCAAGCTGAGAAAATGATTACATTGCGTGTACTTCGGTAGGATACGCACACAGAAGAATATCTTACGGTAGGGTGGGTTTGAGGTAAATTGAAAGTCACAGCGTGTGCCCTATTAGATTTCGTTCCGATACATTTCTCCAAAAAGACAATCCTTTGCAAAATTGCTCGCGCTTTACACTCGGTTTTTGTGGTTTCCGGTCTTTCGGGTATGAATGCAGAAATAAGCTAACAGAATTTATCCTCTATCTCACATTCCGTTTACAAAAGATATTTCATGCGCGTAATAATTTACCAAGATCAGTGGTTGATGCAGTGGAAGTCGTGTTCTGCCAGGTATTTAAAATATTGAGGACAGGAATATTTTAGTCTGGGAATTTATGAAAAAAACATGATGCAGAATAGAATTTGAAAGAAAGAAGAAAATACAGGAAAAGAACTATTAAGACTATTAAGACTATAAAGATTATTATTTTTTTAAATAAGCATTACCTGGAGACGCACGATAAATTTTATGTCTTAACTATAACAGAAGACATTATTGGTGGTGCTGTTTGTGTTGATGATAATGATAACGATGCTGGTGATGATGATGATGATGATGACGGCGGTGATGATGATGATGGTGGCGATAGGAAGTGGATTATATCTATGATTGAGATAAGCTTCATGATGATCATCATCTTGTTCCAGCTTATGAAAATAACGATGCTAACACAGAAACATCACAGCAGCATCGGTGATGACAAAATTGATGACTGAAAGAAAACAATGTCATGTGAGTTAAAGGAAATACTACTACTACTACTACTACTACTACTACTACTACTACTACTACTACTACTGCTGCTGCTGCTGCTGCTGCTGCTGCTGTTGCTACTACTACTACTACTACTACTACTACAGCTACTACTACCACCACCACAACCACTACTACTACTACTACTACTACTACTACTACTACTACTACTACTACTGCTACTACTACTACTACTACTGCCACTACTTCCACTAGTGCTGCTGAGGATGAAGATAATGATGATGCTACTAATACTACAACTACTATTATTAGTATTATTAATATTTCTTCTTATTAATTATTATTATTATCATCATTATTATAATTATTATTATTATTATGATTATTATTATTATCATCATCATCATCGTCATCATTATTATTATTATTGATATTATCGTTATTAATGTTCTCATTATTATTCATTGCTAATATTTTTTTTGCACGTTCATTATTTGAGCACACCTAGTATGTTGATGATGATGATGATGTTTACGACCACAATATTATTCTGGACGAATTTGAGAAGTGGGAAGGATGATCACAATGGCAGCACCGATCACGATATTGTCAGTGGAATGGCGTTAATAACCATGATCTAGAACTGCTTATTTCCGTGATAATTCACGCCTCAAATGCAGATGCTGAGCGGATATACACACGATGGACGCTTTACGCAGGTCATACGATGTTAACGAAATTACATGAAGCCTATGTCTCAAAAACAGACGGAAATGTAATAGATCGTATCAAAGCACATTATAACTATAGAACTATATCCTGCTGTATATTGATATAAAAGAACAACAAAACCATCTGAAGATTTTTTTTTAGCGATGATCTGAAAGATACACAGCTACATTACAGACAACTCCATAACTTTTTAGGCATGCATATATATATGCACGTGTGAGCTTAGATATTCCTCTATATATATGTGTATAGGGATATGGATATATCTTTTTCTTTACTATTCTATGCTCTCATTTTATAATATAAAGGCGAGTGCATAATACTTGAGAGAATAACATTGGACAGGTACATTAGGTATATTGTTAATAAATTTCTATAAAAGAATTGGAAACAGTGTCACCTCAAAGAGAAATATGGACACCGAACATGACGTGCATTCTATATATACGTAATATTAAGAAGTCGCTCTGCCCTAATTATTCTACGAAATAGTGGAAGATAGGAAAAAGAAACGTATTAGCGATTTCAAATGTTTTCATATTGCTCATCGTCCCCCTCTCTCTCTCTCTCTCTCTCTCTCTCTCTCTCCCTGTATATAAGCATATAATATGTACGACACTCTTCGTCCTTGGTATCGTAGTCTTCCGGATTACATATTTGTAAAATTAAAAAAACTAAAATGATGTTCTCTGGTTATATTTCATTCTGAACGAGATAAAGGAATGAGATGATGTCGGATAATGCAAATAGAAAGCATGGAAATAACTGTTGTGATTTTTGCGAATACTGGGATGCCAAGCGGATAAGTCAGTCTTCTATATTTTCAGTGTAATTAATTGTAAGTGTTCATGAAGATTACGTCATTACGAAATTACAAGTGTAAGGAAAGAACTCATACGTGCTTATGCATACGATTTTTAGATTTCATCCTGCAGGAAAGATATTCCCTAAATTTCTGGTAAAATAACTAGTTTAAATAATGTTGCAAAATTATTAAAGAATTAAGAAAAAGCATTTCAAATTATTCCCATGCATAGTTCCTGAGACGCCAGTGTTTCCCTCTGCGACTTTTCTCACACATTCTTTTACTCTGTATGCTTATGTGCGTATATACATACATATATTTATGTAAATACATTCACATACACACACATACAAACACACACAAACATACATATATGTGTGTGTGTGTCTGTGTGTGTGTATGTATACACACACACACATATATATATATATATATATATATATATATATATATATATATATATATATATATATATATACATACATATATTTACATGCATGTGAATATCTATGTATATACATAGGGAGAATTCACGAAAAAAAACAAAATTCGTAGGCAGGTGCTGTAGAAAACAAACATATATATTACATTTATTCATTTTTGTGCAACTAAGGAATACTTTATTCCTTGGCGATGAGACCTACTTTGTATACGTTTAACACTGTTTTAGGTGTATCATTATTTTCTGCTGACTCTAGTATCGTTACTTTTACATATAGTGTGTCGTCTTATATGGACAGTACAAGGGTTATATAATATACATTTTCGATTAAGACTACTGCGCTACCTTTGTCGGCCTCTTTGATAGTGATTGCTTTATCATGTTTTAATCTCTCCCTGTCAACCCATTCGTTTTTGCTGAAGTTTGGCTTGCATTTTTGTTTGTGTATAAGCTGATATGGGTAATTCCTGATGTGTTCGCAGTAATGGTCAAGAATTTTGTTCTTACATTTTGATGGAGTGTAGTTACATTTAGTTCAGACTTAAGATACATAATATCACACAAACTAGAGGATACACTTATCAGCAGGATCTGTCTACCATCACTAATTAATATAGGCTTTAAACGTGCACAACCACTCAACATCCACGAACTCAGACACCCCAAACGAAAGAAAGATTTACAGTCAAAAGCCCTACCATACATATCTACGCACAAGTCTCTAAACAATGAGACCTTCGACACCATCCTCTTTAAAATCTCTTTCCTAAAACGGCACTATATAATTTATTACATATTCAAATTACACACCAACATACAGTGCAAAAGTCAACCCAACTCAATGAAAATTATTCTAACACAGGCCCAAGTACACTTGCCAACAATATCATAACCGACAGAAAAAAATGCAGAATACCTGACTGTGGTATATGTGTCAAGGCGGCGAACTGGCAGAATCGTTAGCACGCCGGGAAAAATACATAGCCGTATTTCGTCTGCCGTTACGTTCTGAGTTCAAATTCCGTCGAGTCGACTTAACTTTTCATCCTTTCGGGGTCGATAAATTCAGTACCAGTTCCGCACTGGGGTCGATGTAATCGACTTAATCCGTTTGTCCGTCCTTGTTTGTCCCCTCTGTGTTTAGCCCCTTTGTGGGTAGTAAAGAAATAGGTATATGTGTAAAACTAATAGAGGGATCGGAATAATTTTTCAAACAGGGACAACGTTTCACAGTGAAAAACAACTTCACATGTACTTCGGGAAACCTAATATACGTATTAACTAACTGAGAGTGACGAGGACAATATATTGGTCAAACTAATCGTGGTTTACGTCAGAGGATGACGGTACATACATACATCATCTTCCTCACCTCCTCCTCATCGTCATTATCATCATCGTCTTCCTCTCCTTCCTCTTCTTCTTCTTTTTTCTCTTCTCCCACTTTTTCTCCTCCCTCCATTGCTCTTGCTTAAACCATCAATTGTCTTTACCCATACTATTCCATCAATTTTTCTACTAAGCCCCTACTCACTTACTTGATATTCACAATAGAAAAGAGATAGAGAGAGAGAGAGACGAAGAGACAGACAGACAGACCGCTCGAAAGCTATAATAACATTTACCTATTAAAAGACTAAACAAATATGTATAAGACATTTCCTTTTTCTTACTTTTCTCTTAGTTGCAAAGTCTAAAATGATGTAAACCGGTACAAAAACTTAATCACAAAGTTATTTTATTTTTTTCTTCCTACCTTTTTTTTTATTTTCCTTATACATATCAACTCGTGTGTTACTTTTCTCCTTTCTACACACACACACTCATATATATATATATATATATATATATACATATACTCATATATATATGTATGTATGTATATGTATACACACACACACACACACACACACACACACACACACACACACCACACACACACACACACACATATATATATATATATATATATATATATATGCAGCGCCCTCTTCATGGTGAAAATTTGGTATAAACAAGGCAGTTAACTTTGGCTTGACTAATTGGAAACGATGCATATTAATAAAATTCCCATGTTGAATGTATTCTGTTATTTATCCATATATGCCAAAACAACTACATCTATGAAAGCACTACTATGATTTAATAGGTAACTATTAGAGAATATACACTCTTTCCAGCATAATTTTCTTGTATATTTTATATGTGCTATAAATATAACGGATTAGTTTGAATAAACAAGTAACACCATTATCGCTAATTATTTTATCGACCAGGGAATACATAACGTTAACTACCCAAGGATTTAATGGCAGATGTTCAGTGATACGTTCCTAAATCAGACACCGGTCTATTTCGTCTGGCTAATACTATTTCAGACACATTGTGTCTACAGAGACTTGGTAATAGACAAATAATAGCAGCCAGTGCTTGTTGAGGGGTAATTTTTTTCATTATGTTGATCTGTTTTTCGATAAAAATCAAACGCTGTACTTTGCTTTATTCTTTCTAAGTAATGAACAACAGTAATATATAACATACTTAGGGAATAGCCATAATGCAGTCAATGTACCTATCAACCTAAATGTACATTGTTAGAAATACATCAGAACAGAATCGACCAATTTACTGATTAATAACTTAAAATATCACATAGAGAAAAGCGTTCTAAATCCAGGGACGGCGGAGTGTCTTAGAATGTTAATATCTGAAAGGGGGTTTAGTTGTATTGTATTAGGCATTCTAGCCAAAGCTAAGTAAATACTTTAAAAGAGTGGCTCAACAAAATGAGCAACGGATTCTGGGTTATGGAAATTGTGACACAAAATTATTCACTTCCTTAAATCTGTTTTCTTCTTGATAAATGTTCCCTAAAATATTGTAAATGTGTGATGTAACAGAGTATACGAATTATATTAGTATACTAGAAACATTATCACGGGAATTTGATAAAGACTTCCGAATTTCATATATATAATATATGGATAATATTAGTGAGACATTTGATACGTTTTACTAGGTAACGAGAAATAACACTACCAGAAATTTATTAAAAACTATATGTAATTTATCTATAAACATGATTAATCATATGTAATCACGATTGAATACAATGTAATTCTCTCGTTTATATATAACAAGGCTACATTATTGAATAGGAATTACATAATATAGTAATCGTATAATATAAATACCAACAGTAGCATTTTCAGAGACAGGAGATTGCTTGTGTATACAATCTGTAATGCTGAGACTACTCCTTCACACCGAAAACACGAATTTCTATAGTATTTACTCTCTCTCTGTCTCTCTCTCTCTCTCTCTCTCCCTCTCTTACTCCTTTAATTCTTTCACTCATTCGACTGCGGCGATGCTGGAGCACCGCCTTTAGTTGAGCAAATCGACCCCAGGGTTTCTGTAAGCCTAGTACTTATGATATCGGTACCTTCTGCCGAACCGCTAAGTTACGGGGACGTAACACACCAGCACTGGTTGTCAAGCGATGTTGGGGCACAAACACAGACATACAAACATATACATAGACATACACATATATACATATATACGACGGGCGTCTTTCAGTTTCCGTCTACCAAATCCACTCAGAAGGCTTTGGTTACCCAAGGTGCCATACAGTTTTACTGAACCGAGAAATATGTGGTTGGTAAGCAAGCTACTTACCACAACTGCGCCTATCTTGATATTGATTTTAAACTTTAGCACATTTTGGGTGATAGAGAAAATTCAATTACACGGACACTAGTGACCTGCTACTATTTGTTAGCTCCACATCTAAAAGAATGAAAAGAAAATTTAAACGCAGTGGAATTTGAACTGAGGACATAAAGACTGGCAAAATACCTATTTCTTTACTACCCACAAGGGGCTAAACAGAGAGGGGACAAACAAGGACAGACAAGCGGATTAGTCGATTATATCAACCCCAGTGCATAACTGGTACTTATTTAATCGACCCCGAAAGGATGAAAGGCAAAGTCGACCTCGGCGGAATTTGAACTCAGAACGTAGCGACAGACGAATTACGGCTACGCATTTCGTCCAGCGTGCGAACGTTTCTGCCAACTCACCGCCTTAAAGACTGACACAATACCGCTAAGCAATTTGCCCACTGCGCTTACGGGTATGATAAATCTCCGTCTTAATTTGTTTCCCGTTATCAGTTTCAACTTTAGCACTGGCATGGGAGTAAATCGACTACATACACCCTAGTGTTCAACTAGTGCTTACTTTATCGACCCCGAAAGTATGAAGGACAAACGCAACCAAGACAGAGTTTGAACACGAAATTAAAGACGGACGCGGTATGCTATCGACCCTGACAGTTCAACGCTTTCTGAACAAGAACAACAATACAAATAACAACAGCAGCAATAGTGTTCGTGGTGGTGTTTTCGAATTTAGGTGACTGAGCAGCATGGAGTGGGTAAGTCGAGAGTAGACTACATCGACTCCTGTACTCAAATGATATTTTATCTAATCGGGGTTGTCAAAATTTTACTATTCTGCCAGCCTAGGTTGTTATAACCAGTTACCAGAGCCCGAAAGTTTAGTGAGGTTGCTGTAATTCTATTTTCAATTCAAAGTAAATTCCGATTATATAAGTTAAAATTCTATCGACTAAATCTCAATTCCCAAGCTTTTATTTTCTCCTTATATGTTGTGGTATGGGGAGGGAGTTATGTGAAAAAGCCTTGAATATAATAATCAACTGCGAAGAAGTGAATATATAAACGCCATCTATCTATCTATCTAACTATCGGTCCTCTCACTCTCTCTCTCTCCCCCTCTCTCTCTCTCTATATATATATATATATGTATGTATTTATATACATATGTATATATATGTAATTATATACATATATGTAGATATATATTTAAGTGTATACATGTATGTGAGCAAGTGTCTATGTCTGTGTCACTATGTGTGTTAATTGAAGTGTGATATTGAGTGCGTCGTTAAACTTTTCTATAATTAATGTGAGACACAAAGTAAACAACCGAGATGTAATTATATTGTGGTAAACTTTTTTTCAGTCACTTTAAACATGATTTACCTTAAATTATATCAAACCTTGTAATGATACTATTAAACCTTAAGTCTATTTTTCTAAACTTTTTTAAACGATATTCATCGATTTGTTTTACGTCTCCAAAATTGTAAGAGACACCCACTTCAAAGCATATAATTTTAAGATATTGAGATCATAAATATGTTTCATGCAACTCTGTAATAATGTCAGTTTTTGAAAATAATTATATTTACCAACAAACGTTCCTGCAAAAAAAAATGTATATGTTAATATAGTAATAAAAAATAATGCTATTAGATACAGTTTGTTACCTACCAAAATATGGCTTTCATTTTGAACTAAACTATATTATCATATTGTTCGGAATATATGACCACAAAGTAATTGCATTTGTGAAGGTGATACCTCCGGCTTTGTGGGTTTTGATTCATATTAGCGATTTTACTGCCATTCTCTTTTAAATGAACAGTACTTCAAAATGCAATTATTTTGACAATATATATTAATATCTAAAGATAAATATAGCATAAATGACTGGTTTACTATGATTCCTGGGAGACCGTTAATGTGG
Organism: Octopus sinensis; assembly: GCF_006345805.1. Taxonomy (NCBI): domain Eukaryota; kingdom Metazoa; phylum Mollusca; class Cephalopoda; order Octopoda; family Octopodidae; genus Octopus; species Octopus sinensis. Next base: position 2,735,377 of record NC_043015.1, read on the forward strand.
CTGTAATGATTTAGTTATATCTAGAGATTTAAATAATTTGATATATTTTAGTATCACTTTTATATATTTTAGTTTTCAATTTACGACCTTCTTCAAACGGGACGTAACTAGCTGCACCAAAACATTCAAGAAAAAAATGTCTTTCTCTCTTTTTATTATCCTTATACTCTCTCGCCCACGTTATCTCTTGGCGACTGAATATTTGATTACGCATTACCGGTTATTTTGGTTTCAATTGAGAACTTATTTTTTCTAAATGTGAGGATAGATTCCAGTGCCAATATGTGGATGTCCCTGTGTACAGTGTGTACATCTGCTTGTTAGAACCTGTTTTCATGCAACTGCGACCATAATGACTAAAAGATATACTTTATATTTTTCATCTCTCCCTCGCTTTCTCTGTAACTCCTCTCTATCTATCTTTCTCTGCTTATATATATGTGTATACATATATATATATATATATATATATATATATATATATATATATATATATATATATATATATATATAATATATATATATATATATATATATATATATATATATATATATATATATATATATACAGAGAGGGAGAGAGAGTAGATCAATTATATATGCACATACTCACACACGTATATTATGTGTGTGTGTCTGGTTTACTGATATAGAATCAATGATTTCTATATATTCCGTCTTACTACTTTGAGTTAACATACATTTGTTTTCCTGTACAACACCCAATAGATGTTTCTGTCGATTATGCAAACGCAAATATTTTGTTCAAAAATTATCTGAACGACCTATTGTTCAAAGAAATGCCATAAAGAGATTTCAGTCAACTTAGAAATCAAACTAAACCATAAAACTTCTTCGGAATATAACGAGAAGTTCTGATTTAATTTCATATAATTATACTCATTTTACATCTGTGTATATGACATTATTCTATAAATTTTCCATTGTTTAAGAAATATATTTCCTCCCCTCGATAATTGCGAAATTGGCAAAGATAGATGCTTAGATTGTTTACAATTGGATGGATAAGCCATCGAGTGTGAAATCATATAACAATATTGTGTTCTGTTCTAACAGGAATACTATGATTACAAATACGGTGTGAAATAAAAGTCAATTAATTTATTATAATTATCATTCTTTGTATGTTTATATCCTATGAGATGTTATATATTATTCACCTACATGCGTTTTTGCAGTTGTTCCCGATTTTATTCTCGTTTGCCATCTATGATAATAATCAATATCGAGTAGATTGCATGTTGGGGAACAAATATAAAATATAAAATAAAAGCGCAGGAAATATGTTTGTAAAAATATTCCCTTAATAATTGCTACTTTAATGAGTTTAAAATCGTTTGTGCTATAGCTAGCATTTGGCTATGATTTCAAGTTCTTTTTTCTTCCCCTTTGAAACCTCTTAAAATATTTCTATGATGGATATATGACATGGCATTTCATTTCGCTATACACATCAGTAATCATTAAATATATCTTCCCTTATCACCTATAAGGAGTGGAGGAGAAAGGGTCTCTCGTTATAGGATCATGTCTTTATACTTAATATCATTTTAAAGATTAATGTTCTACAGGATTTAAACATATGCCAATCGCTTTAACATGTACACTAGATACGTTGAAAAGTATAGGAATTAATGCACTTCAAAAGAGCTAGGAAGTTAGTCTCTCTAACTATTCCTTCTCTATTCTAGCACTTTTTCCAGATTGTCACAACGGGCAGTGTTCATAAAGCTCAAAGATTGTATTTTTTTATGTAAAGCAGCATTTAATAGAATAGGTCAATGGGAAAACGTTATTTTACAGTGTTAAGGCCAAACGAAACCAAACGGGAGATATACTGAGGACTAAATCGCGTACAAAGCCTTTTAGTTAAGAGGACAGCGAGCACTAGAGGAGCGATATGTTAGTCACATAAAGGTGGAAATCGTTAGTCATCTAATGGATCTGTCGGTAATGAATGATCCTACGCTCTTGAATAATATATGATATATCAGGTAAGTATGGAAGTAGCTTTACGATTATATCCCTACTTTTGAGCAGCCGAATTCCTGCAGCTGGGGATTTAAGTTTCAAAAGTTTTACATGTATTAAGTCATTGTATACGCAATATCACATTTACCATGATTATCAGTGCGAGATTTGCCTATTAAAAAAGGAAAAGAAGTGCTTAATTACATATTGTCAAATCTGAGAATGTGTGATGCGGCTTATTGTATTTTGATGTGATTATGTAATTGCGCCGTGGATCGAGTAAGAATGGATTCGCGATGTTAAAATAGCGTTCGAAAATCCCTCAATTTTCTTCTTGTTTTATTACCACTAACAGAACATACACGACACTATCGACTAAGATAATGTTCCATTAAAGCTAACTTGTGTATAAGCAAAAAAAAGGGAGAGAAAGAGAAAGAAAAAGAAAAAGAAAAACAAGACGGCAGTGTCCATAGCCATATCTTGTGTTGTTACAATCATGATGCAGAAAATGTTGTTACCTCTCAGTAGATGTCGATGAATAAATTTACTTGCGTTTTTCTTTTCTAACTTGATATGCCTTTTGCTTTTCCACACGTTTAGAGTTCACATAAGATGCTTGAGTATATTACACATAAACAAATATTCATAGAATACTATCGATATTCAGCTTAGGACTAGATGCATCACCGAATGCAAGGTTATTACGGTTCAAATGATTTGGATGCATTACAGATCAGCTGGATACGTTATTTATTTGATAAATATAGCCTATGTGTGAGGCAGTATACCACACATTTATTTTCAAACTATTGTTCTTACAACATTGATACTGCGCGTCACATGTGAATTGCGTGAACAAGCAGGTAAAATATATAATTCAAAGATGCTAGTATAGCGAAAGTATATCGGTCTAAATAGCAGCTAAATTATAAAGATTCTCAAGCCAGCGATCTGGCAGAATCGTTAGCTTGCCGGGAAAAATGCCTAGCGGTACTTCGTCCGGGTCTACCTTCTATGCTCAAATGTCACCGGAATCGACTCTGCATTTCGTTCTTTTGGGGCTCAATAAAATGAGTACCAGTTAAACACTGGGGACGATATAATCGACAAATCTCATTTCCCGAAATTTCTGGTTAAAAAGTGAACTTATGCGGTACATTATATAAAATACCGGTCTTTGGACGCTTGTAGCGCAGGGTTGGACGATCCTTTTCTTTGGATCGATTTCCAGTCCCCGGTTTGGAAGTTCCTTATGCTGCATGTTGCTGGCTACTTTTGGTCCATACATAGACAGCTCTATCATGTTGTGATCCGTAACTAATATTGGCGTCACGAACGATGACCATATTGTTTGTGAATCAGAGATCCAAAATGTTATTCGCTCTCGTTGGCCTGAGTACAACTTGCTCCATGAATAGGGCATTGGTGGTGTTGAGGAGGGACTTCACCTGTGATTGTGGGCAATGAGTTATGGGGACCAATTGATGTTGGGGAATTTGAAATCACCCATAAGAAATACGCGCTTATGTTGTTCAATTTTCAGTAAGGTTTCTTTAATTCTTCTGGGGTAATCATTAAACTTCCCTATGTGATTTGGAGAATCCAGTTGGAGATATGCATTGCATATGACTATATTGTGTTGTCTTATGTATACAATTAGAGTGTCACATGCTGAATTTAAGTATGACAATAAGACATGAGGTGTGTGGTCTTCACGAATATATACAGCAACTCCACCAGGCTCCTTTCCCTTCTGGTCTGTTCCCAATATGATATATTTTGGTACGTGTACTTATCCATCCTGTATATTAGAGCTCAGCTGAGTTTCAACGGGTGCTATGCATAGGGCTATATTGCATACAAGCATGGAATCTCAGGAAAAAAATTGCGTTTGTTGTGATGCAACAGGCCCCCAATATTTAGTAAAAAGAATATATTAGCGTGACGACCGTGCAGGAGTTAAGGGACGCAATCCCGTGTCTGTTGATTGTAGTAATCTTGCGCAGTGGTGAGCAAAGTTCAGCTACTGCACAATCTGTTTTGCCATGCACAGATATAAATGCTATATGTATATATATATATATATATATATATATATATAACATAAGGGACTAAAGCCATCTGAATATGGCTAGGGACAGGGCAGGGTGGTGGGGGGGTTACTGTTGCATTTAGCCCCAGGCGAACATCAACGTCGCCAGATAGGCTTGACACCATCACGGCGTCCTCTATCCTCCAAAGGGAGATAATTCCCCGATGAAGCGGAAACCACACAGGGACCTAGGTTTCAAGGTGTTTGCCTATTATCAACGTATGGTAGGCGCCGCTTCCTCGACGAACAACTCACTCTGCAGGATATTTATATATAGATTTTCAAGCAAAATACATTTGCTGATTTCGAAAATATGTTATATATATATATGTATATGTATTATAACTATAACACTCTGGCATATTCCTTCGTCGGATATTAAGAGAGAAATGTTCAAGAAAAATGGAATAGGAAGGGAATAAAAGATATAAGATAAGATAGAAATTACCAGTGAGAGTTACCTGGGTAATGCACTTGTTCGATCTCTTACTAAGCTGAATTATTATTTGGGGATTATTGTGATGTTTAGTGATAGATGAGCACCTGTAGGCATACTCGTATATGTTTCAATATCTCTGTGTTTGGTTGTGCGACGGTACGTAAGGATACGTGAGCAAATGACGTGTGTGTACGTTTCGTGTTTGTGTATGTCTGTGTATGTGTGTGTGTTTGTGTGTGTGAGAATTTGTACGTGTGTGTATTGGAGATACGTCAGTGCTAACTACGTGACCTTACCAGTGTCTCTACGAAAAGCAAAGAGCTGGTATTTGAATACTAGTTCAGCATCAAAAAGATTCTCCATGTATATTGAGATATCATACTTGATTATTTTATCATTATGTTTAAGGAAAATGATAAAATGTACTTAAAGACTAAGACGCACATATATGTATGTATGCATGTATGTATACATAAATCAATACATGAATGACTATAATATACGTTCAATCTCCTCATATAAACATACATGCATTATTTCATAGATACACATATGCGCACTCACATTAACATGCACACACGCAACTATATATGTATATATATATATAATATATATATATATATATATATGTGTGTGTGTGTGTGTATATGTATATGTATATATACATGATAACAAGACAGTCAACGTGTGTAAATACCATGAAAAGAGCTTACAGCAACACTCCTTTTACGATGTGGTTATTTGACATTCTCCATCTAATGTATATTATGGTATTGGAATCATGTGAAATGTCTTTTGTGTGTGTATTTCTGGGGATTTTGAGCTTCCGTATACTTGCTAGTTATGTGTAGAGGAAAGCAGCAGTATGATGAATTTTTAAGCGATATTTGCTTTACCAATATCTTTGATCTCTAGTATTGTGACATTGCTAGAGGTGAGGGATTTTATTTCTAATATTGTGTTATGGACTCCTTTATAGAAGTAATGTCTCACCCGAAGAGCTTGCGTAACGTGTTCCAACGAACATCGCCTCAATGTAAAATCTACTTGAATAAATCATATATGTTTATAATGTTTACCGAAAAATGTAAGGATAGATATTATAATGACGTAATATAAGCAATAAAAGCAACATCACAAATATACGCTGCATAAAATACATTACTGATATTCCCCTCTATTGCATATATCTGAAGCTATATAATAAAATTGTTAAGGAAATATTACGGAGTAAATAGCTTTTGTGTTATGGCAGTGACAAGAAAACTCAACATTAAAAATATTAACTGACGCATTCGACACAAGACGAATACCTGCGTACGCTGATTTACGCGCATTTGTAAATATAAATTGCTTGTCATGAGGGAGTAGACTGAATTGTTTATTATATAGAGAGACTATAAAATGTGACGGTTTACAACAAATTCATATGAGAGAAATGGATATAAAACTATTTCGATATAGCGTCCACTCTTAAACAAAATATAATAGATATCCAAATCTTAGAATTTACCAACGATGGCATGAGTCTAGGTCCTACTGTTTACTTCTGATCTACATTTGGATGTTAAGATTAGAGTAATTCATAGGTGGATATTTCGTGTTATCTGTGAGCAGATTTCACTGAACACTGAAATGTTCCTCTCGTGAAAGTGCGGTAAAAAATGGCTGAGGTGACTACAAAAGAGTAATTTTGATTATCGAGGCTATTGAGACTGTCGAAACGTTTCAGAAAGTACGTTGCTAAGCGATCCCCTGAGACTAGGTGTCTTTCACCTTCACTAATATATATTGGAAATGGTGATTGCCTTTAGCATATTTGTAAGGCCTTCGTAATTCTGATCCACGTAGGAAATACAACTTCTATTAGCATTTATATTTTCTTTTAGCACTTCCTTTCCTTCTAATTATTCGTCAGTTGGTCTCAGGGGTCTGGGGTTTCACCTGTTCTACTTCCATGGGAATTATGTATTTGAGACAACGCCAGCGAATAAGCTAAACAAAGATGTATAGCCCCTATTGCAGATATCCAATTTAAAATATTTCTGGCCGCCTCGATTTTTCTGCTATCTCTCACCGCCACTCATATATGATATTGACCTGTCGGCTTTGCACAATCCTTCAAATTCTCCGCTAACATTAATAAGTGACACTAAAGTTCATTACATTCTCATGAACAATAATCCATTACAATCTAGACAAATGGCGGTAGAAAAGCCGTGGATTTTAACCACGCATTCTGGACGCTACGGAATGAACGGGCCTACAAAAATGTTGTTTTTTTTCACCTCTACGTATTTTTACTTATTTTACACCAAACGTATCAAATTGCTATTCAGACTTCGAAAATGTCGGTAATAAGGCTATACGCAGTCATCTCTGTTATTAATGCATTCATCAGCTCCAAATGCACCCCATTTTATGTCTATAATTATGCTAAACCGATCTGGAAAACAGTTTAACACAGCGGCTACTCCTGCTGTTGCTTTCACTTCATTGTGAAGCTAAACTTATCGTGGCACTTTGCACAAATCGTCCTCCTGGAACCTAAGCATCCAACGTGTTTTACATCTCTCTGGTTGTAGGGAAATGGCGACACAGATAAGGAATTTTTGATTTTCATAAAGTTGGCCCAAATGTTGGACACAATCCATGAGATATGTCTGAGAACATATCACTATCTTTATCTACATTCGATTCTCTTGCAAATTTAAATACATATGGCGAGGTTTAAAATGATTATTATGTGTGTAGATTTCAAATTGCTATACGATAACATTTGTAGATTCGACATTATGTTTTCGACCCTCAAAGAAAAAATATATAAATTCGGCAACATAAAGTTAACGAGGTCAAGTGGCAATTTTCATTTGATCTAACAATGTTTACTTGATTTAAGCGTGATCGGTGTGTCATCTATATAACTTAGAGATCTCCGACATATTTTATAATCCATGCAGATTTAGTAGAAACGTCTTCTGTTAATGACACCAGTTAATAGTACATTTATAATGTTAGAGGTTTAAGCATAACTCATTACTCTCGATCTTTAATAATATGTCATGCATAAAATTCAATTATAAGTTAAGTGGAAATTAATATATAAAATTTCCATATAATAATTACGATTTGTCTTCATATATTTTCTGTGCGTAGGTTATGAAGTTGTTTGTAACTGCGTTAGTTAAATGTAAGTAATGACAAACAAATCGCCTCTATACTTTTGTCGTCGTTTGGAAGTATTTTATCCGTCAGCTTCAAACTGGAAGGTGCATACTTTTCTAGGTAGAATCAAATAATTCCCAGAATAGTTCTGTAGCGCACCAACAAATGACAGGGCGCGGTTTCGGGCATAGTGTGAGCCAGCAGTAATCTTCATGAGGTAGTGTGCCTAGTCACATTATTGTGTTTACTTCGCAAGTTCTGAAATTGTACTCTGAAACATTGTAATGACGGACAGTAGGAACAACGATACAACGTGAAATTTGCATTAAATTATTTGGCAAGTCAACTACAAAGTCATTGAGTATACTTTGGGGATGAGGAAATACGTCATATGCTATGTCTTGAATGGCACAGGCGCTTCAAAACCGGAAGAGCTTCCATGGAAGAGGATGAGGGACATGGAAGAACAACCATGAGCGTCACCCACGGAAGTGTGGAAAAAATTCATCAACTTGTGCATAAGGAGCCTCGGATGACAATCAATATTATTAGTCTGTCCTGTGGGTTCGAGCAGGCAAGCTAAACATCTGAATTGAACATGTGACATGTCTCTGCTAAGTTTGTTCCCCGCCTGCTGACCACTGAGCAGAAGGAACATGGTGTCGAATCTGTTAAGATCACTTTCATTGTGTCGCTGATGACCCATCATGAAAAGGAAGTTCAGAGGTGAAAAGAGTTGGATCTAGGGATACGACGTTAAGACGAAGCAGCATTCGTTACAATGGAAGTAGCGTTCATCTCCACGAACAATAATGATAAGACAGAAATGAAGCTGGACCAAGGCATGCGCATATTTTGTTCTCGTCTTCCGCGGTATTGTGCATCGAGAATGTGCCTATCCCGCACCCAGGGCCGGGCCGTCAATCGAGAGATTTACTGCGACATTTGAAAGCTTAGAGCGAGTGTATTCGTCGAAAGCGCCCTGATCTGTGTAGAATTTGGATTGTTTGCAAGGATAGTGCATCCTGTCAGCGAGCTCTCCTCCCTCGTGAGTTTATCACCAAAAACATCATGGCATCGCAACCGTACACACCCTATTCGCCAAATTTAGCCCTTGCTAAAAGTGTCGCCGTTTTAACACCGTTGTCGAGATCCAAACAATTATTCGCAGATGGTCCACCACTCACTTACGGGAAACGACTGATATACCACTACGTAAATTGACTGATCTACGTAAAGGAGATGATGCGAAAAGTTAGATAAATAAGTTATTTTTTATTAAATATAGGTAATCCAGAAACCCTTTGATATTGTCTCGTATATATTACTTTCACATAATATTTTTACTCGTCAAAATAGTATAATACGGAAAATAAACACCTTGTATGGCTTGATTACCATTGTTTACATCCAGTTGGAATCGAATATGCTTTTTAATATTTCGCATTTGTTCGGCAAAGTTCTGACAAAATGATATTTATAAGGGTACTGAATCATATATGTAGATTTGTTTTCAATATGTAAAGTTATAAGTAATTAAGAATTCAATATTCTCAAAGTATTTGTTTCACTAACATACAAGGGGGTAATAAATTTCGCATAAAATGTTCCTAATGAAGCGAAAAATAAATAAAGTAATGGCTTGAAAACAGTTGTTTTACACGGTTTTCTTGATGTTGTTGATAGATATATTTTGAAGAAGGGTCTGAAAAAAGTTATGATAAAATATATCAAATATTAACATTGTATACACCAATCTTCGTGAAAACCACATGTTCATCTTCTTGCGAGTATCTTATGAATAACTACATTAAATACGCGCACCTAGATACAGATGCGCATATATCCCTATATTTGACAGTACGTGTTACAAAAACATATCCTTGTGTTGTATCACACATTATTTTATAAGGAAATTATTTTATTTCCCACTATATTGTTATATCAACTACTGCAACGTCAAGTAAATCGTATGATTTAAAATAACGCAGAGACTCGCAACTGATATTTATTTGCAACCTTCTCCGCAGACCAACATTATCCAGTTTAGAGAGAATTACGACCTAAATCGGAAAATTGGCATCTCACAAGATATCCGATGAAAACGAAGGAAACAGGAATATAATGGTATAATATTATTTAGAAGTTGTTGATCAACATAACCTCACCAGCCAGGAAAATTTCTTAGCGCACGAAAATAAAGTGATATATTATTGGAGAAGTTTTGTTGGCTACGTTATTGAAGTGGCTATTACACACAGGATTATTGTCTCATAATTCTTCTAATGTTTAGACCCATCATTTATAACGCCAGTCTGTATAGCAGGAAAACTGAATTTTTTGCTGGTGCTCACAAGAAATCTGTGTAAACATAGAATCAAATATATATATATATATATATATGGCTAAACATTTGCATATATGCGTATATATAAATAGAGATGTAGACATACATATACACCCACACATATATACATATATACATATATACACAAACATAGACACACACACAATCACACACACGCATATATATATATATATATATATATATATATATATATATATATATATATATGTATATAAAAAAGAAATGATTAGCTGAGATATTTATATCTTCAGATCAGCAACATTTCCATTTGTGTAACAAAAAATATGTATCATCTTGAATGTCCGAGAAAATCACATTAATATTAGCGAACACATAACTATTGGATTCGTCTGTAGTAGTTATTTTCTTTTTTATTTCTTAAATCTATATTTTACTTTGCATGAAGCAGAAAAATATATCTGTTATATTTCATCTTTTATCTTTTACTTATTTCTGTATTTTGACTGTGGTCATGCTGGGGCATCGACTTCTAAGATTTTAGTGGAACAAATCAACAATATACGTCAGTTTTTTCGGAAATCTTACTTACGCTGACGCAAACATACTAACCACAACGTTTCGGCAGATGTGCCCTCCAGGCTTCATCAGGTGTCTTGGGGAAATTTCGAACGCGAAATCTCATTCCTAAGGTGTTTTCGATGCCGTTGTTGTTGTTGTTGTTATCATTATTATTATTATTATTATTATTATTATTATTATTATTATTATTATTATTATTATTATTATTTTTATTATTATTATTATTATTATTATTATTATATATTATTATTATTATTATTATTTTTATATTATTATTATTATTATTATTATTATTATTATTATTATTATTATTATTATTATTTTACTTCTCCTTATTATTATTATAATTGTTCATGCCACTGCCTGGAATCGCCCCCGCTCTTAACTACTACGTCATATGTCTGTGGGCAATTATGGAGTGAATTTGAGGGCTTATAAATCTAATATTTTCCTATCTTCATCCAAGCCAGGTGGTATTAGCTTTCAGTCCGAAGCCAGATCTCGACTCCGTACCAATTAGATAATACAGTTCTATATTTAATTTCCCCATACACCAGACGAAGGCTGCAGGGTCTATCGGCTGAAACGTTGTGTTAACAACAAACAAGATGAGGGCGAATATCCGTCAAATGTAAATAATGTACATAATTCCTAATCTCTTAAATACAGAACTGTAATACATAATTATGTTGGCAAATGAAGTTTTTGAAATGGATTTAAATTGATGAGAAAAAATTAATTTTTAATAACTAATCACTTAATGATATTATAGTAACACTCAATATATGATAAATGAAAAATTATAAAAATCAATGTGACAAGTGTTGTTAAATATCCTTCCCTAGCAACGTCATTCCGTCACGTATGTATGATCATCGATTACATCGAAATATGTTCTTATGGTAGTATTTTATCAGAATATATAGCGTAGTAAGATAACAAGCCTTTACGTATGTAACAAAAATAATGTAACTTAGAACAGACTGCGTGACTTCCGATATCAAATCTGACATGACATTTTAAACCTCGGTCTCCCTGTATTGTTATATTTGAAGTGGTGAGACTTGACAGATGAAAGCAAGCGTTGCAATATATACATATATGCCTGCAAAAATACATAGATATATGCGCACACACACATATGAATATATACATACAAATATACATATATATGTCTACATATATATATAGCAATATATAGGGTATATATATTCATACACACCCACACATCTTTCGTGGGGTGTTTTACGATCTGTTTTTGCGGCTTCATATCAATTTCGTATTATATGTGTCCGTTTAGATCATATTAAATTATGTTTTCCATCGTAGATATTGTAAGTGTATTCTTTAACTAAGACATTTGAATAAAACTGTTATACGACTTCTTATAATAGCACTATTTTTATGTTTAAGAGTCAGGTTTCTTATGTCCTGTACATTCTGATTTTGCCTTTGCCGTAGTTGTTGTTGTTATTATTACTATTATTATTATTATTATTATTATTATTATTATTATTATTATTATTATTATTATTATATTATTATTATTATTATTATTATTATTATTTTATTATTATTATTATTATTATCGTTATTATTATTGTCATCGTTATTATTATTATTATTATCATTATTATTATTATTATTATTATTATTATTATTATTATTATTGTTATCTTTATTATTATTATTGTTGTTGTTGTTGTTGTTATTATTAGTATTATTTTTATAATTAACATGTGTAGTAGCGGCGGCAGCATCAGTGGCTTCCTCGTCATCAGCATCCCCATCATCAGCAGCAGAAACCACATTAGTAGCAGCTGTAGTAGCATCAGCAGTAGTAGTTACAGCAGCAACAGTAGCAACAGCTGTAGTATTAGTATTATTATTATTAGTAGTAGTAGTAGTAGTAGTAGTAGTAGTAGTAATAGTAGTAGTAGTAGTAGTAGTAGTAGTTGTTGTTGTTGTTGTTGTGATGTTACTGGAGTACGAAATGTATGCGTATTCGACTGCGGTGCGTCAAGTGTGTTGCATTTCTATCGTAACTGCTGCATTTAAACGAGGCCGGATTTATCTTTTATGTTTTTCATGCGATATGATAATTACCAGTCGAGCACAATAGTCGATTTAATCAAATAACATCGCCCCTAAATATTTCAGTCCCTGTACCTATAATAGTTGTTATTTTTTTTCAATCCCATTGCTTTTGTTTTTGTCTAATCATTATCAGTAAAATCGCCATATTTCCAAGATTATGGTTTGAGCTTCTTACATACTCCATTAGATGTTTCGTAGTGACACTGATTCGAGAACAGACTTGTTGATATATACTTAGTAGAAAATTTTATGCGATTTGTCTTCGTTGGCTAATTAGTTTATGTGTGCATTATCATGTACTTTATGCTTCATTGTTTGGTACGGCTTAATAAAGTGAGATTCAGTGGAGAACGTAGATAATGAGTGTTAATAATCTCTGGGAGCCTAATTTTATAGATGGGAAGCTTTACGAAAATAAACAAAAGGCGAAGGCAGATGGAGTACAAACAAACAATTGCATTTAGTATGGCGCACAGGAATAGAAATAAAACAAGTCTATTACGTTTCGAGTCTACGCTCTTCAACAGAAAGATACACAGAAAAGAAACACGGGGAGAAACAAGGAGAGAAAAAAAATGCGTGCAGGAGCTAACGATTCAATCCTATATTCTACCAATACCACTACCAAATCTTACCTCAGCATTGTATTTATTTTACCTCCTGGATACTTACCTCTGGCTGCACCTCTCTTTCACGATCAAAGTGACTTTGTTATTAAGTTTATAGATATTGGTTATCTGCATGCTGGACGAAACGGGAAATGCACAAATGTTACTGAATTTAAAATCTTATATATAAGATACATGTATAAAATCGGACTGCTGTTTAGAATGCGTCACGGTATATTTCATTTGGGATTCAATCATTTATGATACTGATTTATTTCCTCATCTCACTTTCAATAAATTCCTTCATTTGCAACACACAGGAAGAGAGGGTCACTATTTTTTCTGAAAATGAAGGAGCATATCATACCTCCCGATTCTTGCGATATTCATGAGACGTTTTATTACTTCGCGGCTTTTAGATTCTCCTAAATATATTTGCTCTTTAATGTTCGAAAGTATATTTAAATTCAAGAATATATTTCTCAGCAGATACACTGCATTTACATGCTAGTGTAAAGTGAATTATATTCCTTTGTCACAAATTTTTGATATTTATTTCCCAAATCATAGCGGTAAAACTTTGACTATGTTCATGTAAAATGATTTCGCTTCATTATACTTGATTGAAATATCTAAGAGATTACGTTAATACCTTGATTTCGTCTCATATTTCCGAACTATATATAGTGGTCGTCTTTTTATGCAATATATTCTGTATAACTTTACGTTACATATTTAGTCGTAATGTGTAATTATATTAGACATATTCCAACATTTGTTATTGGAAATATAGATCCATAATACCTTTATTTGTGTTGCACATTATAAAGGCTGCCATTAATTATCATATTTCTCAGTCTGATAGTATTAAAACATAGACTTCTGATTTTATCAGAATAATTATATAAATTATTTCTAACATAGGTAATGTATTACAAAGAATTGTGTTAGATATGTATTGAAACGTACGTGTCTTATGCAATTCTACTGCGATTGTCTCATCGGTAATTCATTCAATGTTTTATTTTCAATAGTTTTCGGCCGCTTATCTTAATTCATATGAATATCTATGTTATTCCGATGCACACATTGCATTTATGTGTTTGAAACCGTCTTTAAAATCACTGAACATGTCTGCACGACGCCAGATATGCGAAGCTATTGGATATCTATGTGATTTGAATCTATTGAATCTATTCCGAATCCCTGTGGAGTTATACTAAGACATGTTGAGTGATACGAAGAGCTTCACAGAATTAGACTTTTCAAAATACACACAACGATATAGACACACGCACACAACGATATAGACACACGCACACAGTGATATAGACACACTTACAGACACGTGCATTCACAAACACAAACACATATACACTGAGGGAGAGAGAGAAGTTTGACAATATATTATGTAATTTAATAAAAACAAACCAGATCTCAAAAATGTTCAACAGCATTTTAATAAATATGTGGAAGCATATTATGATAAAATTTTCGTATAAGGCTATTCCATAAATTAGCTTTCGGTAGACCCACTTAACACGCTGTCGCCATAGCATTGCAAAGACATCCGAAAGGTATGTACAAATTATCAATGCGTTTCCAACTCTAGTTTTATAGCGCCATTCCTTGTATGCATACATACACACATCTATTTATATGCGTATGCTCGTGTGTTTGTGTGTGTGTGTGTGTGTGTGTGTTGTGTGTGTGTGTGTGTGTGTGTATGTGTGTCTGTGTGTGTGTGCGTGTGTTTGTAACTATATATATATAGGATAGAGTTTTCGAAAAACATTCTATCAATGGCCAGCATATTAAAAAATACCTTTATTGGTTAAATTTATAAACAATTTATACGTAAGGGCAAAAGGAACATTTATAATGCCAAATTATGCCGAAAATACCCACTGCGTCAATAACCATGTAATTTATAACTACAAGCACGTGTTTCAAAGAAAGCCGACAGAAATTTCTAAAAAATTCCGTTATTACCATATCGGACCCGATTTCAGAGTCAGTTCATAAGAACCTTCTCTTCAGCAGTGATAAATGCGGTAAAGAAATAAGTGATATACTTACCTATACCCATGGAAGAAGCGAGCACTAAGGCATGAGCATAATTAAGTACCCCAAATATATCCAAAATAGAAATTCTCTAGCACACCTCGAGGCACGTGCGATTCCAACCGAACAGCTCACCTAAAGTAAGAGAGTCCGGAAGTGAACTCTATTAAATTAACATCTAATATAGGATAGAGTTTTCGAAACAAATTCTATCAATGGCCAGTATATTAGAAAATACCTTTATAGCTTAAATTTATAAACAAGTTATACGTAAGGGAAAAAGAAAGATTTCTAATTCCAAAATATGCCGAAAATAGACACTGCGTCAATAACCAAGTAATTTATCACTACAAGTACGTGTTTCAAAGACAGCCGACAGAAATCTCTAAAAAATTTCGTTATTACCATATCGGACCCTATTTCAGAGATATTTTGGATATATTTGGGGTACTTAATTGTGCTCGTTGTTTAGTGCTCGCTTTTTCCATGGCTATAGGTAAGTATTTCACTTATTTCTTTATCGCATTTATCACTAAGAGCACAGTGCACAACTCGGTCCACACACTGCAATCACGGTATTGTGATCGTGAGTGTGTCAGCCTAATAAGTAGGATACGCGATTTCACCAATATTTAAGCAATGGTTTCAAATATTTTAGTCAAATATTTTAAAGGAAGGCGGAAGGCGACCCCAGTACTTAACTGGTACTTATTTTATCGAAAGGATGGCAGACAACCTCGACCTCATCTGAATTTGAACTCAGAACGTAAAGGTGAACAGAACTCCGCTAAAAATTTGCCTGAAGTTGTAAGTATTCTGCCAGTTCGCCGCGTTGTATGATGTGAATGTAATTATACTAACAATATGTTGTATGGTTTCAAAATCTAAACGAAACTAAGACAGTAATGCATCGAAAATTTTTATAACTAGATTATCTTCGATTTTTATATTCATAACGTGTCTTTTAAACATAACCAGGTGTATTTGAAGTACAAGGGGATATTTATGATCGATATGTCTCAATGTAGATCACGAGTAATTTCATTTTCTCAAACAGTAATTTTGGTGTATTCCAATATCAATGTGTGTTGTTCTGTACTACTTTAATCCTGACATTACCGTTCCTTATGCGAAGATTGTATACTGGTTTCTAACACTTGGAGTACCAATGTCGGGTATTCATATTTTGTGTCCTTCAAAGAATTTCAAGAGACAAACACGATGGATCTGATCATTTTCATTGATGCGTTATTGTGTGAAATATGCATGGAAAAGCAAGCAAAGTTTACATCGCCTGAATTTCAAGAAAGAATCCAAACGATTGATCCGAAATATTGTACAAAAGATTGCGTCAAAACATACGTAATAATTACCAGATGCCAATTAGTATCAATTCATCACGTTACTCCACAGTCTATAATAAGTTGCCTATGCTCTTTCTCACACATGAATTCAGCGTTCTACATTTCCAAAAATGAACGTCTGACGATCAATTAGTAATTATGGAAATCGTAGAAGGGGAACAGTTTTACTGATTTATAGTGAAATGTTTGGCGAAGAGATTGCTCCTGTGTGTTCAAGTAGGGAACTTTATTTGGCAGATGTCGTTGTGTACGCTGTAGTCGAGAAATAGTCAGTTTATTATTTCATAAGTATATTTGCTTTAAACTTTAACTGTTGATCATTGTCGTCTCATACAACGTAAATATCCCAATTTAAACTTTAAGCGAAGTTAGCAACCATTTCTAAAACCTGATGTGTCAATTAAATATTTTTTATGGCACGGGCATGTTTGGTCTTAATGTGAAATTGTGTTGAAGTCATATTTTATGCAAGCCTTGTAAAAGTCTTAATCATATATCATTTGTCGGGTTCTCTATGTAGTGACTATTATTTTGCGAGTTGTTTCCTTATTAAAACGCCCATGCACTGTAAAATGATCTCATGAGTATTCAGTATATTTCTAGCATTCGTCGGGAAAATGCTGAACAATATATTGGCTTCGTCTAATGTTTTCATTTCAATAAAAAACACCACACTCATTTTCCATGAATTCAATGCTGGTCATAATTTTGTCAGTTAATGTTTACATTAGAAAACTCTAGTTGAAGTCGGAATTGGAATCTGTATCTCATGACTAGAAATAGAAATTTTAAAAAGTTTCTGCCTCTAACGTTTAAAGAATTGACGAAGTGAACACATACTACTAACAATAAAGTGTAATGAAATACACGGATAGGGATTTTCTAACCTCATCTATAATGAAATTAGTAAGTGAACATAATATCATCGACTAGCACGTGCATCATGCCGTAACCAAACAAGGTAAAACCAAATGAAAGAAGGAAATCGTGTGTTAATGTGTTAAAGTGCTTGAAAAAAAACGTATAGAAGCGTAGATAATAAGTGAATATATGCCCGAGCCAAGATTCCAAAGCACAGAAGGGTTGATATCTAGTTAAACTAGATGCTCAGTAATGCTTCAACATGTCCATTCTAACTAATACTTTCGTGTCAATGATATGATTTAAATAACAACGCATGAGAGGTTGAGTATACCTAATCATCCACTTCCACTACCATTTCGAATAATGTACACGTCAGTAAAACATTTCTTATAAACTGATATAAATATATGTTACTAGTCAAAGTGGAGGTGCAATGTCCCAGTGGTTAGGGCAGCGGACTCGCGGTCGTAGGATCGCGGTTTCGATTCCCAGACCGGGCGTTGTGAGTGTTTACTGAGCGAAAGCACCTAAAGCTCCACGAGGCTCCGGCAGGGATGGTGGTGATCCCTGCTGTACTCTTTCACCACAACTTTCTCTCACTCTTACTTCCTGTTTCTGTTGTACCTGTATTTCAAAGGGCCGGCCTTGTCACTCTCTGTGTCACGCTGAATATCCCAGAGAACTACGTTAAGGGTACACGTGTCTGTGGAATGCTCAGCCACTTACACGTTAATTTCACGAGCAGGCTGTTCCATTGATCGGATCAACCGGAACCCTCGTCGTCGTAACCGACGGAGTGCTTCCATCCACAAGACAAATATACCAAACGTAATCAATTTGTATTTTCATTCGCTATTGTAATACTACGCTTCTATTGCCTAATGCGGCAGGATATATTAATATACTTCAATCGTCTCATTAGATGCTATACGAATTTTAAGTTCTTATGCAGCTTTATTTATATTTAGCTGACTGTTCTGAATCTCAGGATTACTTTTACAAAAATATGTCATATTCCGTACTTGTCTACGTCATACTACATAACATAGCTAAGCACTTGATATGCGTAATCTATGTCGGAGTCAATTCAGCTGTAAAAACACACATACAAAAACGCATATCCATATGTACATAGCTATATGCACATAGCTATATGCACATGTACGTTTTATCTTCTATACAATTACTTCTGTCTATGTTTATGCATGAATGCATACACACTCACATACACCCATCCACACGCACGCACACACACGCATATAGATACAGTAAAAGCAGCAGGTTAGTATACGGAATAATATTTTCATCTGCAACAATTTCTGCTATCCTTCTCATGACTGATTCACATATTATATTTTAAAGCAGACTTCGGAATTATCACTTGACTGCATTCAAGACACTAGAGCCTATATCTCCCTGTCGCTAAGGACTTTTCAGTGTGATCACCTACTCCGCTTTATCTCCAGATGCATGTACATCTGTCTATCTATCTATCTATCTATCTATCTATCTATCTATCTATCTATCTATCTATCTATCTATCTATGTTACTATCTCGCGCTCTCTCTCTCACTCTCTCTCACTCAATATGAATATATATATAAATATATATATATAAAGAGAAAGAGAGAGAGGAAAGCGAGTGAAATTGTGGGAGAGAGAGAGAGAGTGCAAACTATAATCCAAGAAATATATATATATATATATATATATGTTTATATATATATATACACATACATATATATATATAATATATATATATATATATATATATATATATATGTATGTATGTTTATATATATATATATATATATATGTATGTATGTTTATACATATATATATATATATATATATATATATATATATATATATATATATATATATATATATATATATATATATATATATATATCTTATATTGGTAAGAAAGTAACTTTGTCGTAAATGTGATTTTTTTGTAACGATATTTTTCCGAATTTTTTAATAACCTTTGTAAATACTATGATGTTTTGACATCTTGCCATTTGATAGCCGTTACTTTTAGCTAAATTTCGAAGCAAATTACGCTCAATTTTGTTTAATGGTTGTACTCCGGTATCAGCTTTATCATGAAATGAGAAAACGAACATTTTAGCCAAAATTGGTTTTTTTTTTTTTTTCCCTGAAAGCATAAAAGATACTGTGGCTCACAAAGAGATATGTGAAGTTTATAGTGATGATTGCTTAACAGAACGCATATGTCAGAAATGGCTTGAAACCTGGAGTTTTTCACTCATTGTTGACCTGCTGAATTTGATGACTGAATCAAAGCTCTAGTTCCATCTTATTGTCATATAACTGTGGGAGATTGCTGAGAGCTTAAATATAACACTCACAACAATTGAAAATCACTTAAAATGCCTTGCCCACATTAAAAAAACACGATGATGGGGTTCCACATAAATTGAAAGAGGTTGCGATATGCATTTCAAATGCAATAAAATTTTCTTTTTAAACGAATCATCACTGGTGATGAAAAATGGATTGTCTACAATAACATCGATCGAAAATGATCATGCTCGAAACGTAAAGAACTAGCACAAAAACTATAGAATGCTGAATTGCATCAACAAAACGGTCACGGTGTCAATTTAGTGGTATTACAAATATGTGCATTTTGAGCTTCTTCCAAGAATCCCAATCGTTCACAGATTTACTCTCAACAACTAATGAAACTGGAGGAGGCAATCAATGAAAAACAACGAAAAGTTGTCAAATCGTAATGGAATCCTGATCCAGCATGAGAAGTCTAGACGAAACAAGTATTTGCCAACTCGTGAAGAATTATTGGAACTTGGATCGGAAGTGATACCACATCCAGCATATAGCCCAGACGTTGCACCATCAGATTACATTTTACTTTGAAGTATACAAAATTCTTTAAACGGTAAATTTTTCAATAATAATGATGACCTGAAATCGTGTTTGCTTCAGTTTTAGCTCATAAGGAACTGAAGTGTTATGAGTGTAGAATCATGTAGTTACCAGAACGATGGGAAAATGTCAACAAATACTATTGAAAATATAGAATTGATTAACATTTATTCTTTGGATGAGAGAAAAATGACATTATTTCATACTAAAATCAAATGAAAATAATTTCTTGCCGACTCAATGTATGTATATATATATATATATGATAATTATTTCGGATGTGTTCATTGAAAATCTGGAAATATGTAAACAACTTGATTCAACTCAAGCCTCCAGCACTGGATAAACATAAGGCCATTAACTTTCATTACTGCAATTCTAGACGATGCGCTTTATTGCAGACGAAACAGAGCGTACTGTGGCTTGGCAGAGAAATTTTGCTGTAAACTCAATGTAATATTTTCCCACCTTTGCGGCTTCAGGATTCCCCCTTTTTTCAAACATTGCAAAATTCCTTCAACAAATAGTACTTCAGAGCTGAGGAGGCTAAAACAAAACACTTCCAAAATTATTTAGCGAGGAATTCAAGAGAAACTCTGAGCAGGATATACTTGATTCGGAATCAGTATGGCAAAAAATACTGGAAAGGACAATTTTACATATATTTATATTTACAGCTTTTGAAAATTATTTTCGGTTAAAAGATGAAAAAGAAACCTACTGTATGTGTATATGTATGTATTGGCCAACTCAGTACATACTTACACACACACACAAACACACGTACACAAACATGAGCGCGCGCACACACACACACAAAAGAACGCACGCAGAGACACACATACACAAACATACATACATATATATGTCGTAAACTTTAGCGTGCCACTGCATCGCTGAAATATTTAGGACAGTGCGGGTGTTGGCATCTGGACTATCTGGAGGCTATGCACAAGATGAGCAACATACATAAAGCATTTAAAATGAAACGCTGTGCTCAAATTCTTAATGGTTTATTCAGAAAATGACACGAACACACTACATTCTGGTTCTGCAGTCAAATTAATGAGTTTCCGCATAATTGCATTATTACCACGCATGCACATACCGACGCACATTGGAATCCGTTTACATACATACATACATCCATACATAAAAACACACACACACTCTCACAAGTATGTTTGTATGTATATATGCATGCATGTATTTGTCCTTGTATGTATGTTTGCCTATATATATATATATGTGTGTGTGTTTGTTTATATAAAAATGCTTCTGTGTGTGATTGTATCTTTTCTTCGATGAATCAAGTAACCAAGTAAAAATATAATACCTCAAATAAATCTTCTTTCCCAGTTTAACTCTCAACTTGAATACCTAGCGTTTTTATACAGAAATACTACTGTCAATAGAATCCTATGTAAATTATTTGTGCAGTCGATTTTTGGCAAACGAAGAAACAATGAATAGAATGGAAGCAGCCATCATGGCGTCTCTGATTTAAAATATGCAGACTGTGTGTCTGTGATATTTAATACTTTTCAAAATATCCTTCGCCTAAGTAGATTACGATGACTATGTGATAAAATTTATCCATTTTATATATTCACAGTCAAAACTATCTTCATACTCATATTGTCTAAGTTAAGTGTCATATATATTTAACGAAACACCATATTGAATTGACGTATCAGATAAAACGTATAATAAAATGCATGGCATTGCATTAATAGAACTATGTATATACATGCCACTATATATATAATATATATATTATATATATATATATATATATATATATATATATATATATATATATATATATATATATATATTATATATATATATATATATATATATATATACATATGTACATATATATGTACATATATATCAATCTATATATCTATATATATGTGTATGTATGAATGTATGTATGTTTATATATAGTTAGAGAGATAGATAGAAGATAGATAGATAGAAAAATTGACAGGTAAAGATATATACGTATTCCTATTACCTATATATCTATCTGTACTTATGTATATGTACGCATTTGCATATGTATGTAAATACATAGATACATATATATATATATATATATATATATATATATATATATATATATATATATATATATAATATATATATACATATATATATATATATTTATTTATATATATATATATGCATATATAATATATATATATATATATATATATATATATATATATATATATTATATATATATATATATATATATATATGCATACACACATATATAGAGATCATTCTGCGTATGTATATATTGTAAATATAAGTACTTATATCATTCTCAGTAAATGTGTATCTGTATATCAATCAATATACACACGCACTCACACACACATAACACACATACATATGTATACATGTATATATATAAATCAATGTTAGGACAGAATGATAAGCTGAAAGCAACATAAGGAAAAACAAAATTCACACTTGGCAAAAACAGCATAGACATCATTAGCAGCCGATTTCCCTTTCAGTCAGTGTCCGAAAATTCCTTGCATTTTAGCACTCATTTCTCTCCGGGACTGCTCCAATCTGGCAAGTTCCAGGGACTTAAGCTACAAGTATTAATCTTCTGGAAAAGGCAAACAGACGTATGCAAGGACGAAAGCAAACAATGAAACACAGAGAAGAACGCTAGAGTTATAGACATAGAACGCCTTTCAGCTATACAACGGAAAGAAAATAATTGTACATTTACGAATAGACATAAATAAACAGCACAAAGAATCTTTCGACACTTGGATGAACGTAACGTTATGAAATAATAATGCAAGGGCAACAGAAAAATAATTTTACATATACAATGGACAAGTGCCTTTCGGCTACACAACAAGAGGAAAATAATTGTACACATACAACATGAATAAATAACAGAAAGTGTCTTTCGACTATCAGACGATTGTAGTAAGCTGGCGCGTAGGAAAAGGGGAAAATTTTAATAGACGGGGCGGGAGGACACACTAACGTGACCAACCTGAAAGGCCGCTGATAGAAAAATAATGACAATGTCTTACGCGGACAACTATCACGTGGTTGATGTGGGAAAGCGTTGAGTGAGTAGAGGAACAAAGGAATAGGGGACAAGGGAAATAAATCAACGGGACTAAAGAATGACAGGGCGGGAAAGAGGGAGGCAGAGAGAGATAGAAAGAAAATGAAAGAGACAGCGACAAATGGTACAAGGGCGACAAGCAAGGCACGAAAACACATGGATTGAAGAATAAGAGGGGGAAAGGGGATTAAGGGATAGGAGAGAGGAAACATGGAATCAGTGGGAATAAGGGGAAGAGAGAAGGAGAGGAAAAGGGAGAAAGAAGGAAAGAACAATGGAGAAAAACGACGAAGGGAAAGAGGGGGACAGTCGTACATAATATTCAGGGATTTAACAACACAAACAGCAGGTTGTACAGTTCGCTACGTAAATAAATCAAGGCTAGAACAGAAAGAACACAACTAACGGAAGTCAATAAAATGCGTGCCATTAAAATATTTAATGGCTATCAAAATATTTAATTGACATATCAGTCAACAAAATGCGGCAAAATAGATGATAAAATAACAAATACCAAACAGGACAAAAACAAGATACGGGTGTCAGTCGCAGCCGATTTACGGACACCGACTTAAGAAGAAGTCGGATGCCAATGATCCATGTCTCTTGTTTTTGTCCTGTTTGACTTTTGGTATGCTTTCGTCTGTTTTTTCCGCTTATGTTCTTTCTGTCCTACACTTTATCTATCCTTGTGTACACACGCGCGCGCGCAGGAGTGGCTGTGTGGTAAGTACGGTGCTTACCAGCCACATTGTTCTGGGTTCAGTCCCACTGAGTCGCACCTTGGGCAAGTGTTTTCCACTATAGCTTTGGGCTGACCAAAGCCATGTGAGTGGATTGGTAGACGGAAACTGAAAGAAGCCTGTCGTATATATGTATGCATATATATATATATATATGTGTGTGTGTGTGTGTGTATGTGTTTGTTTGTCCCAGCAACATCATTGACCACCAATGTTGTTGTGCTTACGTCCCCGTAACGTAGCGGTTCGGCAAAAACGACGGATAGAATAAGATATAGGCTTACAGAAAGTAAGTCCTGGGGTCGATGAAAGACACACATTCACACACACACACTTCTATAAAATATTTACTCGCCCTTAAATTTCAGATATTTGTCTGCCGACAACAGAATCGAAAGCATGGGGGACGTGCAAATATCAAGAAGAATACAAAGTATATACGCTAAATATTGCATTCCCATCCAAAACACCAACGTCTTGTTTGCACTGAGGCTAACCGATTTTTGTGCAATAGACCAATCGTAGATTTAAAGTAATGATTTGTTGTGTTGGCTCAAAGTTACTTCTAATGAATCTAGATGATCGAATACAAAAAATAGAGATATCTCGACAATTTTTTGATTTTGAAACGCTAGTATCTGCTCTATAACGATGACTAGTTATCACCCCTGTTACTATAATATGGAAATATTATAGCAACTGGAAATAATCAATACTGCATGAAAGCAGGTGTATTGTGGAAAACGTTGAGATTTACATACAGATTGTACGTTTGGACGCGGACATTTCTCGCTATCATTTTTCAATCATATATATAATTTCATATCATTATCCCTGATTACAAATATTATATATGAATCGGTAGTGATAAAATCAGATATTTCTAAATGCATCAAATATTTATATCCAGCTTCGCTACATCACATCTATACCATTGGTTCAAAAATATGTTTTATTAAATTAAAACTGTGTAGCAAGTATTAATTAGAAGTGTTTGAATGACGATGCATTTACCAATGCTTGCATAAATTATTGATAGACACATTGTTATTAGGAACACTTTACAAACGAATCCGTCGACGCACATACTAGGTGCATCAGTGATGTATTCGAGTAATAATTATATGATATTAAAGCGAATACTATATTTATTCTAACTGTATGAAATACTTCGAGGAAATTAACGTTAAGCGCAACAAATGGAATTATTAATAATTGTATTAGTCTGAGCATATCACTGATAAATATAGGGAAGAATTTCAATATTCCATTAAATGAGATATGTTACAAGAAGCAAACGTGAAAATGATTTCAATACAGTACATAACACATGTAGTTAGATATTTCCAGAAAAGAAAATGTCTAATAATCTCCGCTTATATTCATATAAAAAGACTTAATCAATAAATAGAAGTAAAGAATTTAATAATTATTTATGTTAACAGTATGTAATATATAAGTATGTATGATATACATACATACATACATATGTTAAGGGGAAAACCACAAACAATGAACATACGCAAAATAGTAGTAGTAGTAGTAGTAGTAGTAGTAGTAGTAGTAGTGATAGTAGCAGTAGTAGTAGTAGTAGTAGTAGTAGTAGTGGCAGCAGCAGCAGCAATAGTAGCAGTAGTAGTAGTAGTAGTAGTAGTAGTAGTAGTAGGTAGTAGTAGTAGTAGTAGTAGTAGTAGTAGTAGTAGCAGCAGCAGCAGCAGCAGTAGTAGATTGTGTGTCCATGTAGTTACATTAATAATAGTACATTCTATTATGTTTACAAGTCCTGCTATTATGAAAGAAGAGGTAATTGGATTACATCGATCCCAATATCAAACTACTGCTCATTTTATGAGCTCCGAAATTATGAGCAGCAACATCGACTTCGGCTGAATTTGAACTCAGGGCGGAATGACGAACGAAATGCTGCTATTGGACTTTCTACAGCGTGTTAAATATTTTTCGAGCCTAACAGAGAGAGAGTTAAAGTCCACCTTTCAACTCACAGCATAATGTCGCTAAGTATTATGTGTGTAATGCTAACGATACATTAGCAGGTCGACTAGGATCCTATTAATATTGGTTTTTATTGTGACACAAGACTAGCAAGGTTTCCGTCCATTACATCAACACAAATGCTCAACTGGCAATTATTTTATTAACCCGGAATTATGTAACACAAAATTTACCGCAGCGAGACTTGAACTCAGAAAATGCTATTAAGCATTTTGTCCCGGAGTGCTGGGTTCCACATAATCCACAAATACCCTACCCAGGAGTTTTAGGCCTTTATCGTAAAGTAGAATTGAATATTATTAACCTACTGCTAATATGAATAATAATATCAGCATCGACGACATCATTTTATTCGCTATATATACGAGAGACATGATTAACGATTTTGACAAGTTTAAAGAATCCCTTTTTTACTAAAATATGTCATAAGTTGAGCGGATAATCGGTAAGCGAAGAGCTTAGATTTACAGAGCCTAACGCGTATGTTGTTTATCCTTTTATCACGTGAGTAAACTTATCTATTTTAGTATAAATTAGTTTTAGCCTCTTTTTATGGACCAGTTCTATTTCAATGATATAATTTGCCCAGAGTGTGATGCAAGATTGAGTGTCATGATGCATTTTTAGTAGTTCTGGATAATGTTTTTTTTTTTCTTCAGCGAATGTACTCTGATTGTTATCTACACCATTGGATCAATATTAGTGTTTGAAACCGTAAGGGCACTGATGACAGTCTATTTGTACGTCGGTACAGCGAGAATACGATAATGACAATAAAACGGAGAAAAGAATTAAAGAGTATAAAAGGAGAAAAAAAAGAAGAGGAAACAGGAGCAACATCAATGGTGGTGGTAGTAGTAGTAGAAGTAGTAGTAGTAGTAGTAGGAGGAGGAGGAGGAGGAGGAAGAGGAAGAGGAGGAATAATAATAAGAAGAAGAAGACGAAATAGAAGAAGAAGAAGGAGGAGGAGGAGAAGAAGAAGAAGAAGAAGAAGAAGAGGAAGAAGAAGAAGAAGAAGAAGAAGAAGAAGAAGAAGAAGAAGAAGAAGAAGAAGAAGAATATGAAGAAGGGGAAGGGAAGACGGTAGCAGGGGATCAGTAACTGCAGTAAAATGAGAAAAACAAACTGAAGGAGAAGAAGAGGAAGAAATATTCCTATAAAGCAAACGCTGGTAATATCTCCTTAAACCGAACACCGAATCTAAAATTTCAGATTTGGAGACAGGCA
Organism: Octopus sinensis; assembly: GCF_006345805.1. Classification (NCBI taxonomy): domain Eukaryota; kingdom Metazoa; phylum Mollusca; class Cephalopoda; order Octopoda; family Octopodidae; genus Octopus; species Octopus sinensis. The sequence goes on from NC_043015.1 coordinate 2,762,981, forward strand.
ACGTGTAATTTGTCACAAAGAGAGCTTAGCATTTTTATGCACAGAGCTGACATCCCGAGGGAAATATTCATTCAGGAATATGACGTGAGGCTGACACAATAAAGTCACAAGCCTTTTTCATTTGTTGAAATATCTAATGAGATTAAAGAAAATGCTAAAACTAAAAAGAACATTTGATGATGGTCTGTAGTTGCATGTGTTAGTCAGATAATGTAAGATCATCTTCACAAGCTCATTAAATTGACAAATTTTTTTAAAAATCAAAAAACTATAAAACATTAAAGAAAATATGACATCGTTTAGTAAAAATAATATCTGACGCTGAGATGTGCAAAGAACTAAAGAACTGAAAATGTATCGGCCTTCTTTGAAGCGACAGAATTGTTTCGTTGGAAAATAATTCACGACCGTATAGCGTTCATACATAACAAGAATTACATAGTTATTCAAATACTTAATAAAAACAGACTCGAATGCCTATGTAACTATATTATACGAAAGTGTATAGAGATGCAGCACGAAGTTTTGTCTGTGAACAGGTCGCGGTCTCAAAGCGACGAAAATATTTTGACAAATTAAATTTAAATGTTGAAGTGAATCTAACGGTTTTGTGTGTTTCTTAAATGGCTTATAAACACTTTCCACGCTGCTATTGTATACATTCAAATATCATTACAATTGAATTATTGTAAGAGATTATTCCTTCAATCAGGTTCTTGGAGAAATAAAACAATTGGAACAAGAACAAAATATTCAACCCAAAATACAGGAAAACGAATAGACAAGAATACCTTACCACGAACCTTACAGGCAATAAAAAAGATCTTTTTTCTTAAACCTTGAACGAAATCATAGACAAAATGAAGTGAGAGAACATGCAATGAGAAATGCACCTGAAATGAAAACATCTATGTGACAACATTTTTTGCCCAAATCACCAATATAACATTTTCATACATAGTAAGAAACTTCACTCAACACGACCATACAGCGTGCTGAATCCAATCAATCACTTAGTACATAGTAAATTTTATTGTTAATTTCTCGATGTTAATTTCTCCCTATGTATTCAAAGTGATATTCAATAAGTTGGTGTATATCTTCTTTTCACCATTAACCAGGAGAGGAATTTCAAAAACACTCTCCATAATACTTGAATTTAAATGAAAGTGTTCCTTACAGTTATATAAGAAAGGATTTTGCTTATCATTTCATATGAATAATATATCGCCATTTTGTCATCGAAAAGAAACATACAGGTTCTTTACTGTCTCATAAACATATGTTTGCTTTTGGATTCTTTAAGAGAAAACAACAACATTAAACAGATTAGAGGGGAGTATGAAGCCTTTCATGTATTGTAAATTTCAAGAACATTAAAATGAAAGAAACATACTGATTGGGCAAATGACATTTTTTAAAATCCAAGCGTTAGGATAACAATAGAAATATTTAGATAGCTGTCAATGATATCACTTTAAGTTAACTGCATAAACGATTTCCTTCTCAAATGCTATAATGCCGCTGATTAATGGTGGGAAAGCTATCAAACCTTATATCACTTCTATCCTGAGCATGTTTCGGAAACAAAATTAACTAACCTATGCTTAAACCTTTATAATTTTTGGTTAGAAGCATTTTGAAAGTATAATAAACAATATAAATATATCCCTACCTTAGTTAAAAAAAAGATAAAGCTTCATTTATGGTCTTCTTCGTTCCAAGTTATCGACTGGTTTAGTTCCATTAATAACAAGAAGTCCACTAGGTTTATCCAGGTTGACATTTCTAGTTTCTATTCCTCTATAAACCCGATCGTACTTAAGAAGGCCCTATGGCTCACTCACAGCAAAGCAGGTGTTATCAGGGATGAAAATAACGTCTTGTTAGCCGCCAGAGAAAAATACTACGATTAAATTTAATAACAAGCTCTGGGTTCTTAAATATACACCCGACAATTTTGATATCACGATGGGAAGTTCTGATTCAGCAAAATATGTTCGGTATATATATCGTCTATGAGATGACTGACCAATTCCCAAACATCAACGGAGGTCTATAGCATGATGATTGTCTACTATATCTTCAAAATACTTCCAACCAAAAATTACAAAGGGTTAAGAATAGCTTAGTTAATTTTTTTCCGAAACATGAGCATAAGTAGTTTTGACGATGATATAACTAAACCCAACATTTTGGATATTACCCTTAACCTGCATAATGATTCATATTTCTCATACCATAAACACTCAACTAATTAAAAATGTATTGCATCTATCAGTAGTCACTTCTTTATTGTTAACACTACTACTACTACAACAAATAATAATAATAATAATGATGATGATGATGATGATAATAATAATAATAATAATAATGTTAATAATAACGATAGTGACGAGTTACATCAATTGTTCTGCTCATTACCGCAGATATATTTGGCCGTTGCTTGACCTTAACTAGTTAAGCACGGCCCTAGGTGGCTGTCAATATATACATCTATAATCACGATCAGAAGTAGTGGAGAAGAATCATAGCCTTACGTTTGAAGGATTTATTTGCGATTTCAATAATTCATGCCTGAAAACGTGGATGTTTCGTTCGACAACATTAAACGATATATATTAAGGGACCTTTTGAATGAGATGGGCTACTCGAGGTGAATAAATTTCTAATTGGGTCCCAGCTGAAAGGTCATGCGATGTTTCACCATGTAGCGTACGTATGGTTGTGACGCTTGAGACTGGTGTGACCTTATCAGTCGAGTAAACATGATGTGTATACTGGGTTTCGTATATTTGTAACATAGTGTCACGTAGATAGCATGTGCTCCTCTCTCACTCTATAATAACTA